>NW_024704746.1:40525392-40790392 GCF_018977255.1 Callorhinchus milii
AATGCTCATTGGCTTTGGGGTCGGTCAGACCCCAGCGATCCCTACAACAAGGGGAACACCCAATAAACCAGGGAAGCAGGACTCAGTTTGGGTTCAGTCTTCCCAGAAGTTGTGCTCGAGCTGCATCGTACTTCTCTGGTCATTGTGATTTAGCATAATTTGATTTTTAACAGCGTGACCGCGCTTGGCAATCGTGATGTTTGGACAGGATTTGTGTCGCGGTGCGAGAGGGAGCGACTGCTCAGTAGCTGAGCACAACGGAATTTTAAATATTAACTTTGGACGCTGCGTAAGACGGACAAAACAGCCGGTCTTGGTGTGACCGGCTTAAACCGTCTTCCACTGTCCTGAGGCTCAGTGGTCGGTTGGAGCACTCGCCTCCCAAGCGAAAGACCTGGGTTCGATTCCCCGGCGGGGTGAAAGTTTGGGCGTCTCGAAGACGTGATAAGGCACTGTATCAAATGCAAGTATTATTATTACACTGCTGTTAATGCAAATTTCAGACAAAGGCCAGTGAGGCGAGAAAGTGTGGGCATCATGTGGGCTGCTCAGCGTGCTGTTATAGTCGGGCCAGCGGGAGCCTGTGTAATATTTATTTTTAAAATTTTGGTTTCAGCTCGGTCTGACTAAGATTAAATTCCAGATACCCTAGTCCAGTAAGCCAGGGGTGTACTGTATATAAGATTTTGAGTGGGATTGAAAAAGTAAACCCAGAACAATATTTTCAGATGCACTGAGATGGAACAAGAGGACACAGGTTTAAGATTAGAAAGAGCAATTTCAAGACAGATACCAAGTACATCATTACCCAGAGGGCAATTAATGACTGGAAATATGAGACCAGGACTAATTCAAGAAACATCTTGATGTTGTGATGGGTGATCAGTAGGGTGGGTACTCTGGAATTGGCTTTTGCATCCAAACTGATCTTGTGATTTCTTGCAATGTTGTGCAGGATACAAGTATGAGGAAGGAAAAAATTCCCCACTTACTGCCTTTCGAAATCGAAACCTCTTAACACAATCGTAATCACGAGTACACAAAGAGAACACCTATGGTTTGTTTGTTGTAGATGTAACTTTACTGTTTAACCTTTGGATACTTTAAGATTATTTACAGCTATACATTTTTAGAGCTCCTTTTGGTGCCTTATTTTGTGTTTTACGGTTTTGTTATTTTCTGGTGTGATTTAATTTCAAATTTTGATTTATTGGAAATAAATGTGAAATGGAAGATAACCCCAAGTGAGAGTTGTAAACTAGAGAAGAGAGAGATGCAGTAAATAAAGGGGTTGGGCATGTACAACATGCCATTAGCTTGGAGGAGGGACTGCAGTCAGGGCACTTCAATTGATATCAGAAATGCCACCAAGGTTCTTGTTTGAATCATTCCACCACTATTTTTTTTTGTCGGAAAATGTGAATCAGGTTCAGCTTGTCATGCTCTTCACAGTCGACTAGTCTCAAATGTGATTTTCTACACTTGTTCATTTTCTCCTCTGCCGGAGGTGGTGATTTCTGTTGAAGCATCATTCTGTAGCCACTGATAATCTGAGGTATCCCAAAGTGATCATTCTTCCTGTTTAAGACTGGACGGTGAATATGGGCTGGTTATTTGCCGATTGGTATGGCAGTTGAGCTCTTGCTTTCTCTTTTATTGAACATTCGGTGAGCAAGGTTCAGGGGCATGGAAATTTGTTGTACATTAATGCAATGTCCACATTGTCTCTCTGCCCTATCACAGATGTTGCTATTTTTGTTGCAGTTAAACCATGGGTTCACTTGATGAATCAGAGAATGAGATCATGTTGGATTCCAGTCCAACAGACATGGACAGCGTTGAGTTCAAAATATTGATGGCCTATGCAAAACGGACTTTGCCGTTAGATAAAGTCTCGCAGTTAAACGCTGCGGACAAAGAGATCGTTCTGAATGGAGCATTTGGTGAAACTGAAGAAATGGTCAATGATTCGGGGAAGAGAGAGAAAAACGGAAAAGACAAAACCCGCTCAGAAAACCATGCTCGTAAATCCAAACGCAAGAAGAAATCTGGATGGAGACGGTGTATCCCGCAGTGTTTACGAGCAGAGGCAAATGAATATGCCTCCCCTGTTGCACAGGTGCAGGAGGAGAGTGGAGGGGATGCTATGCCATTATCGTCTTATCCAGACATCATTTACGAGCGACCACAAGAACATGGTACTGTATGTGTTTTATGCATGTAAAATAGCTGATAATCTTTTTCAGCTTTAATTGTAAATCATTTTCCTTTCATCAACAAGTTCTCGGTCCTCATCGTGAAACAAAAGAGACTAGGGTCTTAGCAGCCGAAATGCACATTTTATGGTCCAGCATATTTGGAGCACTTTGTTAACGCACTCCTAAACTCTTAACTCTTTAAACTCTTAAATACCATTTAACAAGGTAAATGACTTTTGGTAAATCGGAGATTCCCCCCCCACCCACTTTAGCTCCACATTTTGGGAGTTTCCCTGTGTGTCTCTTTTTCCAGTTAAATTGGTGGCAGGCATCCAAGTAGCAACTGCAAGAAACAGTAATTCTTGTTCTGATAAGTTGTGCGTACATCTTTCTATTTTCACATCTGTGATTGGTTTATAATGAAAGCGCTGACATATCTCTCCTGGGATTAGTTTTTTGGTGTGACATTTGATATTGGCACACAGTCTCCACAGTAGGAAGTGTTCCATTTACCAGCTATATATGTCTTGCATTGATAAACGGTCAAGGAGCAAAGAAGAAAGAAACCCTCAAATGGAGTAATATTTTTGGTAGAATTGTCCCATTTTAAACTCCAGGTGTAAGATTTCTGCCAATGCACCTTTGTCTCAAGTTTTAATTGCAACACAGTCCAAGATGATCTTTGCCTTTCTATACGTACGCTACCTTGTCTGCATAGGTATCTGTAGTCACCTGTATTTTATATTTTAAAACTATTGTATATATCACTGCTCTGGTATTAATGTGAAGTTCCACACCAGTGATATGAATGGCGAGTGGAATTCACCACTCCAGTTTCAATACTATGGCCTCTTCATGGTGTGAAGGCAGGAGCAGATTTCTAAAGCAGGCTTGCTCTCATTTACAGTAAACCAGGGAGTAACCAAAACATGTAAAGTAACTATGAAGTATGTAAAAAGGCCCAGTAGTTATTCTGATTTCTTGCAAGGCTCTGTTTTACTATTAAAGAGTCATGTATCCGTTGTGAAGCAAATGATTTCATTTAATTTTACCAAGGTATTATTAATAAAACTACATAATATCATGGGTAATAGGTAAGTGTTTGGGGAGTGGTCCCATTACACCGTGTAATAAATGTGACATAGTTTACATTGAAGTGCTGTCTTTACATTGAGGAAAAAGCCATTCAATCATCAGAACGTGGCATTAAGATAAGCAATGTGTGACTGTATTGATCAAAAATCTGTCCTGTGCCGTTTAAACTAGAAAACATGTGAAGTCTCGTCTGTAGGGATTGGGGCTACCATCGGCATGACTGACAGACAGTAGGTAAAAGATAATAGGAATTCCAGTATGTGTTGTGGTGGAGAAACCTTTCACGATATTGATCTGATATATAGTTCCTTTAATTATACCATGTATTTTGGAGGAGGAATTGCCCACCCGCTATGGAATAAGCATTTATTTGCGTTAATAAAAGCAGAATCTGTTCAATTTGTAACCTTAACTTCTAATTTTTTCGTTTCAGAAGTTGAACCTCAGTTTAATGAAATTGCAGAAGTGTTGCAAGAGATCATTGATTCTAAGTTGACAGGGTTTAAATTCAGACTGCTTCGTTCTACTAGTTTAGAAGTGGATTCAGAAGGTAAGTAGGCATTCAACAACACCATTTTATTAAAAAAAAATTAAAATCTCTTTAAAACCTTTCGTCACTCTTTAACCCAGAAATGAAATGACTTCTTGCTTTACAGATGAAGAACAGAGAGCTGTTGATCAGATTGTGAAGATCTTAACCACCTCGGGAGATAATTTAAATGAAGAAGTAATTCCATTAAATTCTTTCTACACCAGTTTCTAAATGCCGGCAATTCAGATGAGCTTGTTTCTTTGTGCTTAAATAATCTTTTTTTTATTATTATTTCCTCCTAGATGAAAAATGACCCCCAGTTTTCCAAAATCTTTGGTAAAATTCCATCTATTTCACTTTTCAAAAAAGTCATGGATTGTGTAATCCAAGTTGCTTTGCCTGAAGAAACAAGCTCTGAGGCAGCGAGCAAAGAGAATGGAAAGCTGAATCAGATTGCTTTTGTGATGCATGCGACAACTAAGTTTGCGGCTCTTGGGAACCATCCCATGGCTCGTGTTATGGGTTTTGGAGCCAAGTATTTACAGGAAAACTACTGCACCTGGATCACGGAGCAGGGAGGATGGGTACGTTTGCTCTGTTACAGATTTTTCTCTAATCTTTAAACCTTAATCCAAAGAGCGGGACCTTCTTTAGTCAGTCTAATTTTCTGGTTATCAGGTGCTATCTTTCAAATGCATGGCTGCTTCTGTTAGTAGTGAAAATGCTTCATTCTTTTTGCTTTTTACACCCGCACTAAACTCCACATGTCCATTATCCCAGTCCTCACTCTGTTCCACAGTCTCCCTGCTGATCGATTTCAAGGTGCTTTCCCTTGCCTATAAATGCCTTTACAACCAAGCATCTCCCTCTCTATCTCTCTGATCTTCTCCAACTCCACTCTGCTTGCCCACTTCTCTTCACTAATATGGCTGCTTGTATTTCCACACCCCCTCCGCCCCCCGAATTCTCTGTGCCACCATCAGTAGCCGAGCCTGCAGGTTTTCGCCCCTAACCTCAGGAACACAACCATGCCTATCATTATCTGGCACTTTCATTTTACCCTTTTACTTCCCCTGGTCAATATCTCACCCCCATCGTTGTAAAATTGCACCAAGACATTATTCTAAGGTTGATCACCTACTCTAGTGCTAAAGAGAATATATATTTTTAAAAAGATTTTATTATTTTTAAAAAGACTTCATGAGATAGCTGGCCTCCCAATTGGAACTGCTTTCATGATCTTTTTGAGAGGTTGTATGCAAATATGTGTTGGTTAAGTGGCTTCACTCTCAACACCTGCTCTGTGGCTTCTCACTAAAACCAAAGAACAGGGCCCTGGAACCCGAAAATAAAGTGGAGGAATGAAATTCCACATGGGTGGAGTAAACCAGTTTGCACAAGTCTCTGATAGAGCTTCTTGTGTTTTATTGGTATTTTGCTGGCATCCTCCTTATTCAAAAGGTGCTCTATCAAATTCAAGTATTATTTCTTATCATTATTGCTATACCAATGTATTGCACCACCAGTCTGAATCACTTTATAAATATCACTTGTAAGAGTTCAACCACTTTCTAGACAGTCAAACCACTCCCCACAGACAGAGAGGAGTCTATAACTCACTCTTCTTAGAAGTAGGGCAGATATTTCTGGTATTTAATTTTACACAAAATCTTAAATTGCCATCTTGTGCAAGGATTTGGCTGAAACTGAGTCCCACTCCCACAACCACCAATGTGTGAAATTATATTCGTAAACACATATTGCACCGCTATACAACACTCGTTTGTGTTTTATCTTTTCCCTTCCTTTGATGCTCCAGAATTATTTCTTTGCCTTTGTTCATAAATTCATTTCTACATTTTTTGAGAAATAACAATTTACTGTACTTTTTTGTCTGTCACTTTCTTCCCAATTAACCACTTTCTTTGAACCTCTCCAGCAAAAGATAATGGAAGAGGAGCTTACAGACTGAGAGGCTGGGTGATGTGCAGTCGTAACATCAAGCCAGGACCTTGACTCGCACTTTGAAAGACTTTCCTTTTGAGCCAACCAGCACTGTCACAGATTTAAACCCTTGGGCTTCCTCATTGACAAGTTCACCTGCAGAGCCTGGAATTTCAACTGGAATGGGAAATCCACAGAAACTGAGATTTTTCAGGAGTGTTTAAACTCTAACTCTTAATCAGCTTGATTTCAGTTGTTTCTGATCCAGGAAAAGCAGACACAGAAGTTTCAATCGACACACCCTTCTTGAATCTAATAAAGTCTTCAGGATAATCTTTTTCTTGTTATGTGTGATGCTGGTTGGCATTGGATGGTGCAGGAAGAGGAAATGAGAAGAAATGTGTTGACCATCTAGATTTTAGATCTAGTTTGTACTGATCAGATTCAGAAGTTGTATTTTGGGGCATTTTGTGATCCTAAAGATTGCTTTTCATTTGAATCCATTCTATAAACTGGACATTCAGGAGATTTCCCTTTGGAAAATTGTAACACTAAACAAGTGTGAGATCAAGGATATTTTTAAGAACAGGTTATACCAGAATATTTCCAAAGTAACATTAGAAGTTCCCTTAAATTCCAAAAAGTCCCTTGATTGCTACATGAAATTCAAGGGAAATTTTCCAGAAAATGATTCAACTTTTTTAAAAAACACAGGGGAAATGTAGAAAAAAGCAGCCAAAAAGCCCAGGTTCCTAAATTGTGAGTGCCTTGAATAAAACCTTGCCATTTTAAAATGTTGTTATTATGAACACAGAAAGTATAATGTCTCACTAAGAATATCATCCAATTTGTCACATCACACACCATATAAGAAACCTTATAATAATAATATTGGTTAAAAACACATTGGGTTGCATTGAATTGTATCCAGGTTTACAGTGAATGAGAATATAATTAATTTTACATGGTAGCAAATAAACCCCTCAAAGTGATATTCAAGTCTTCAAATCAATGTTTTTGTTTTACACATGACATAAAATATTAAAATTAAAGGAATGTAGATACTCTGGCTCAATAAAAATACACTCCGTCAAACCTGTGTGTCTTGCTTTTTTTGGGTGGTTCCGGTTGCAAATATTATCAATTAAAGCAATTATGAGTTAGGAAAGGTCGGTGCAGCAAGGTTACTTTGCACATAGTTGCCACCAGGTGGAGACTGAATGCCAACTTTTTTTTAAAAATCCTTGCATTTTGAATAGTGCCTTTTATGTCAGGAGGAGTCACAGGATATATGTAAAGTGGAATGATGTGGAATTTGTAGATGAAAAAATGTTTTACATGGTATTTAAATCAACTTTCTATATGGGATTTAAGGACTTGCTGATAGGAAACACAAAGTTAAGGGAAATGGGTTTGTTAAGTTGCTTGTTTCTACCTCTGCTGCTATTAATTATTAGGTTGAGTGTCACTCAGCATTTTGAATAAAAAAAACAGCTTGTTGCTTTGATGGGAGGTGAATATTCTGGAAGGGCTGAAGTGCCTTCTTCATCCAAACTAATCTTATGATCTTTTGAGCAGTGTTCTGGAGCATTCTTTATGCTATAAAACATGCATTCACTGTGGTTTGCTTCCAGTATTCTCCAGAGTGAAATTCATAAGACTCCTGTCACCATTTTTAACCTCTAACAGTAACAAGTTCTTGGCAGGCGGCAAGTTTGCCAACCTCATTGTCTACTAGCCAAAGCTGGCATACTGAAGTCCTACCGGCTTCTCTTGGCACCGAGTCGTGGCAACAGTTATCCATGGATCCAGAGGATGTGAAAAGCGTGGACAGTAATGGTGGTGGTGAAGAAAGAAGTGAAAACAATTCTTCCAATTCTGATATTGTACATGTGGAGAAAGAAGAGATTATTGAAGCTGTTGAAGAGAGCCAGGAAATGGAGCTAACAGTTCCAGTAACTACAGCAGCCAAGGAAGCAGAATCTCTTCCTGTTATACAAACTGCATCAATGGAGAATAAGCCTTCAGCTGAAGCACAGGAAGTGGCTGAAAGTGCTCCTTTTTCTACCCCTGCCCCCCCAGCCACCTCTGTAAAACAGGAAAAAACCGAACATGAAATGTCCGGCAAACCAAGTGAATTGCTTCAATCATCCTTCCCACTGGAAATACAAAAACAACTGGAGGAATTCAAGAAAAGTGATAGGGAAGAACATGTGCCAGAAGAAACTAAGCCTGAAGGGGAGATTGGAACAGAGGAAAAGGTTGAAAAGGCTCACCTGACGAAGCTAGAAGCTACGGAAGAGACTTTTCCTCCCGAAGGAGAAAACGAGGACAAATCTATTTTGTTTTATGGTGGAGCTGCCGTTGTAATGTTAGTTGTAGCAGTTGGGGTGGCTCTTGCTTTGAGAAAAAAATAATTTAAGTAAATGAACAGTTCATCATTCAGAAAAGTAATTGGGAAGACCTTTCTATTCTACAATTGATTTGTTTTGTGACAGGAATCAAGCCTGTTTATTAAGTTGCATAGCAGAACATGCAATGAGTGAAGAAAATACAGTTAATGAGGGCAGATAATGAATACAAATGCATGAAAATTTTGTAATGCTAACATACTGAGAGAATATAAACTTAGTTTGTGATACAAAATAAATCGTGGAATACAGGAAGTGTCCTATACAAATCTGTATGCAATAGAATCTCTGGGAATAAACTGGTGGTATAATCCAAAATACCATTTACTATTGAAACAAAAAAAAGCTATAAAAAAAAGCCTTTGAAACTAAGTCTATGATATGGAAGAGAACTTTGTTAAATGTTCCTTTCTAGGCAAATTGGTGTCAGGTTTTAGTTAATTGGGGGGCATATTTTTATCTGTATACTGTTTTTTTTCTTTCTGTTCTTTTGATTCTTATTGCTATAACATTACTCTTCTGTTTTTAAATTGTTGAATATTCTTTAGTCACTCATGTGAAGACTAGTTCACTTAGTTGTTTTGTCTATTCTGTGCTGAATTTTGTTCTCCCCTGCTTTCATCTTCCTTGCTTTTTTTTTTGGCTTCATAGAGAAAAGATGTGTGTTTACTGGTGAGAAGTGAGAACTTCATTAGCACGGTGTGCCTATGCGTTAGTGACATTTAATGTAGCTGTGGATAGCTACTACTACTGCTGGCGTTATTAAGAAACCGGATTTGATGTGCCATTTCTCACAAGGCAGTTAACATCAATTGTATTTAGTTAAACACGGTTGTAGTAGAACTTCTGAAATTCACATATTCCCAATTTAGACAGCACAGTCGATTTCAATAGTATCTAAAAGTTGGTTTTTTAAGCCCATGCTTTGCAATTTGTACTGAATTTCATAAATGAGTTAAAGACAATAAAATGTAGACTGTTTTGGGGTGTTTATTTTCAGAAAAAACTTCCATCATTATATATTCAGTTAGTCTGTTCAAATGGTTTATAATCTCCACAAGATCCTATTTTTAAAACAAATCAATTTCTTAGGTGGTTCATTTTACTTCTGAAATAAAATGTTGTATTACAGTATCTAGAAATTAGCTAGAAGTTTGAGCAGTTTTAGTACAAGTATAAATTTGAAAATATAGAATTGATTGTAACTTAAGAATTATTACATTATAAAATGCACTCTGATTTAGAGGATGTAATAATCTGCAAGAGACTAAGAAAAAAATCCAGGAGAGAATAAAAATAACAAGATGCAGTGAATTTCATGGTATGCTTGACAACACTCTCTGTGATCTTTAAATACAGTAACAGTAGTTTTTTACAATATGCTGGATTTCTTTATTTTTGTTTGTTTAAGAAAGGAAATAATTGACATAATGGTATCCATCAAACTAAAGATGTTTTATACATAGTGATGGATTTTATCATCTGGATTGCTTTTAAATAGCAATTGTGGGTGCTTCAAAGCTTAATAAGGTTTCAGCAATGGAAATCCATATTTATCACTTGTTGAAACTTGGTGGTTAATGGAGTTGCATTAAGCTGTGGGACATTGACTTTCCTGTTATTCGGATCATTTTCTCCCAGGTCCATTTGTGATCCCAACTACTAGTCACATTTGTGAGACTTGATCACAGTTGTCTCTGCCTATACTTTGCCATCAAATATACAACTGGCAAAATGTAGTTTCCAAACTTTTTGTTGTACCCATATGGAGTTCCTGTTTGTTAAGTAAAAATTAAGCATGTAATATTCTGCACTAGTGTCCCACAAATGACTTGTTTTTTAATCGTTTCTTACTGGATTTCATTGTAATATCACTTCATGCCAGCAGTTAGATCAATCCAAATAATGTTCCATCAACATTCTACTTCATATATAATGGGATTTAATCCACTTGGAAAGTAATAGGATATGGCCCTGACCTTTATTTTTGAGTTGAAACAAGGTCAAAAAGTTCCAGGTTTGAATCGAGTCAGTCTATGGCCTTTCCAGACTCCCAAGGAGCCAGGCTTAATAAACCATTCGATATGTCATCAATCGTCCAAGGCATTAATGATTACAGGCCTTTTTGACTCACCAACAATACTTGGAGGTACAGTGTAGTGATGGCTCAGCCATTGGTAGCCTTAGATGAAAAGTATATTGTATAATTGCCTTTTTTTCTATTTTTGGGGATACTTAGGCAGTCCATGGGTCGTATGATATTGGTGGAACCTACTGTACTGGTTGCTGTTCACCAACATTAAAAAGTTAACTAGTATTCAGTGGTACTCAGCAGAGCTTTGTTCGTGTTTATAAGTATACATTTGCTTCATATAAATTCACTGCTTCACTTCAACGGAGCCAGCGATACCATTCTTGTGCTGGTAGCTTGTGTGTCTATACTGGTTACTAATTTCATACAGTCCCTTCAAAAGCACATTTTTATAAAATATATACTTCCAATCCAAAGCATGGAAATACTGTAGTAAGGTTTGGCATTGGTCAGATCAGTGAAATTTTATAATTTAGCTCCCATTTTAGAGATTTCAAAATCCAAGATAAATCATTCCTGGTGGGAGGTGAAATAGTTAAAAAGGATTTTGCAGGATAACACCCTATAATGAATGGCCTTATCTTCATTCAAAGAAAAAGCACACCTCCCTATTTTAAAACTGAAATATGTAAAACAGCATTAGGTGGATTTGCTCTTTAACGTTACCACTTGCTTGATGGAGGCAATACTGTTATGAAGCGTGTCACTCAATGCTCATTGGCTTTGGGGTCGGTCAGACCCCAGCGATCCCTACAACAAGGGGAACACCCAATAAACCAGGGAAGCAGGACTCAGTTTGGGTTCAGTCTTCCCAGAAGTTGTGCTCGAGCTGCATCGTACTTCTCTGGTCATTGTGATTTAGCATAATTTGATTTTTAACAGCGTGACCGCGCTTGGCAATCGTGATGTTTGGACAGGATTTGTGTCGCGGTGCGAGAGGGAGCGACTGCTCAGTAGCTGAGCACAACGGAATTTTAAATATTAACTTTGGACGCTGCGTAAGACGGACAAAACAGCCGGTCTTGGTGTGACCGGCTTAAACCGTCTTCCACTGTCCTGAGGCTCAGTGGTCGGTTGGAGCACTCGCCTCCCAAGCGAAAGACCTGGGTTCGATTCCCCGGCGGGGTGAAAGTTTGGGCGTCTCGAAGACGTGATAAGGCACTGTATCAAATGCAAGTATTATTATTACACTGCTGTTAATGCAAATTTCAGACAAAGGCCAGTGAGGCGAGAAAGTGTGGGCATCATGTGGGCTGCTCAGCGTGCTGTTATAGTCGGGCCAGCGGGAGCCTGTGTAATATTTATTTTTAAAATTTTGGTTTCCAGCTCGGTCTGACTAAGATTAAATTCCAGATACCCTAAGTCCAGTAAGCCAGGGGTGTACTGTATATAAGATTTTGAGTGGGATTGAAAAAGTAAACCCAGAACAATATTTTCAGATGCACTGAGATGGAACAAGAGGACACAGGTTTAAGATTAGAAAGAGCAATTTCAAGACAGATACCAAGTACATCATTACCCAGAGGGCAATTAATGACTGGAAATATGAGACCAGGACTAATTCAAGAAACATCTTGATGTTGTGATGGGTGATCAGTAGGGTGGGTACTCTGGAATTGGCTTTTGCATCCAAACTGATCTTGTGATTTCTTGCAATGTTGTGCAGGATACAAGTATGAGGAAGGAAAAAATTCCCCACTTACTGCCTTTCGAAATCGAAACCTCTTAACACAATCGTAATCACGAGTACACAAAGAGAACACCTATGGTTTGTTTGTTGTAGATGTAACTTTACTGTTTAACCTTTGGATACTTTAAGATTATTTACAGCTATACATTTTTAGAGCTCCTTTTGGTGCCTTATTTTGTGTTTTACGGTTTTGTTATTTTCTGGTGTGATTTAATTTCAAATTTTGATTTATTGGAAATAAATGTGAAATGGAAGATAACCCCAAGTGAGAGTTGTAAACTAGAGAAGAGAGAGATGCAGTAAATAAAGGGGTTGGGCATGTACAACATGCCATTAGCTTGGAGGAGGGACTGCAGTCAGGGCACTTCAATTGATATCAGAAATGCCACCAAGGTTCTTGTTTGAATCATTCCACCACTATTTTTTTTTGTCGGAAAATGTGAATCAGGTTCAGCTTGTCATGCTCTTCACAGTCAACTAGTCTCAAATGTGATTTTCTACACTTGTTCATTTTCTCCTCTGCCGGAGGTGGTGATTTCTGTTGAAGCATCATTCTGTAGCCACTGATAATCTGAGGTATCCCAAAGTGATCATTCTTCCTGTTTAAGACTGGACGGTGAATATGGGCTGGTTATTTGCCGATTGGTATGGCAGTTGAGCTCTTGCTTTCTCTTTTATTGAACATTCGGTGAGCAAGGTTCAGGGGCATGGAAATTTGTTGTACATTAATGCAATGTCCACATTGTCTCTCTGCCCTATCACAGATGTTGCTATTTTTGTTGCAGTTAAACCATGGGTTCACTTGATGAATCAGAGAATGAGATCATGTTGGATTCCAGTCCAACAGACATGGACAGCGTTGAGTTCAAAATATTGATGGCCTATGCAAAACGGACTTTGCCGTTAGATAAAGTCTCGCAGTTAAACGCTGCGGACAAAGAGATCGTTCTGAATGGAGCATTTGGTGAAACTGAAGAAATGGTCAATGATTCGGGGAAGAGAGAGAAAAACGGAAAAGACAAAACCCGCTCAGAAAACCATGCTCGTAAATCCAAACGCAAGAAGAAATCTGGATGGAGACGGTGTATCCCGCAGTGTTTACGAGCAGAGGCAAATGAATATGCCTCCCCTGTTGCACAGGTGCAGGAGGAGAGTGGAGGGGATGCTATGCCATTATCGTCTTATCCAGACATCATTTACGAGCGACCACAAGAACATGGTACTGTATGTGTTTTATGCATGTAAAATAGCTGATAATCTTTTTCAGCTTTAATTGTAAATCATTTTCCTTTCATCAACAAGTTCTCGGTCCTCATCGTGAAACAAAAGAGACTAGGGTCTTAGCAGCCGAAATGCACATTTTATGGTCCAGCATATTTGGAGCACTTTGTTAACGCACTCCCTAAACTCTTAACTCTTTAAACTCTTAAATACCATTTAACAAGGTAAATGACTTTTGGTAAATCGGAGATTCCCCCCCCCACCCACTTTAGCTCCACATTTTGGGAGTTTCCCTGTGTGTCTCTTTTTCCAGTTAAATTGGTGGCAGGCATCCAAGTAGCAACTGCAAGAAACAGTAATTCTTGTTCTGATAAGTTGTGCGTACATCTTTCTATTTTCACATCTGTGATTGGTTTATAATGAAAGCGCTGACATATCTCCTCCTGGGATTAGTTTTTTGGTGTGACATTTGATATTGGCACACAGTCTCCACAGTAGGAAGTGTTCCATTTACCAGCTAATATATGTCTTGCATTGATAAACGGTCAAGGAGCAAAGAAGAAAGAAACCCTCAAATGGAGTAATATTTTTGGTAGAATTGTCCCATTTTAAACTCCAGGTGTAAGATTTCTGCCAATGCACCTTTGTCTCAAGTTTTAATTGCAACACAGTCCAAGATGATCTTTGCCTTTCTATACGTACGCTACCTTGTCTGCATAGGTATCTGTAGTCACCTGTATTTTATATTTTAAAACTATTGTATATATCACTGCTCTGGTATTAATGTGAAGTTCCACACCAGTGATATGAATGGCGAGTGGAATTCACCACTCCAGTTTCAATACTATGGCCTCTTCATGGTGTGAAGGCAGGAGCAGATTTCTAAAGCAGGCTTGCTCTCATTTACAGTAAACCGGGAGTAACCAAAACATGTAAAGTAACTATGAAGTATGTAAAAAGGCCCAGTAGTTATTCTGATTTCTTGCAAGGCTCTGTTTTACTATTAAAGAGTCATGTATCCGTTGTGAAGCAAATGATTTCATTTAATTTTACCAAGGTATTATTAATAAAACTACATAATATCATGGGTAATAGGTAAGTGTTTGGGGAGTGGTCCCATTACACCGTGTAATAAATGTGACATAGTTTACATTGAAGTGCTGTCTTTACATTGAGGAAAAAGCCATTCAATCATCAGAACGTGGCATTAAGATAAGCAATGTGTGACTGTATTGATCAAAAATCTGTCCTGTGCCGTTTAAACTAGAAAACATGTGAAGTCTCGTCTGTAGGGATTGGGGCTACCATCGGCATGACTGACAGACAGTAGGTAAAAGATAATAGGAATTCCAGTATGTGTTGTGGTGGAGAAACCTTTCACGATATTGATCTGATATATAGTTCCTTTAATTATACCATGTATTTTGGAGGAGGAATTGCCCACCCGCTATGGAATAAGCATTTATTTGCGTTAATAAAAGCAGGATCTGTTCAATTTGTAACCTTAACTTCTAATTTTTCTCGTTTCAGAAGTTGAACCTCAGTTTAATGAAATTGCAGAAGTGTTGCAAGAGATCATTGATTCTAAGTTGACAGGGTTTAAATTCAGACTGCTTCGTTCTACTAGTTTAGAAGTGGATTCAGAAGGTAAGTAGGCATTCAACAACACCATTTTATTAAAAAAAAATTAAAATCTCTTTAAAACCTTTCGTCACTCTTTAACCCAGAAATGAAATGACTTCTTGCTTTACAGATGAAGAACAGAGAGCTGTTGATCAGATTGTGAAGATCTTAACCACCTCGGGAGATAATTTAAATGAAGAAGTAATTCCATTAAATTCTTTCTACACCAGTTTCTAAATGCCGGCAATTCAGATGAGCTTGTTTCTTTGTGCTTAAATAATCTTTTTTTTATTATTATTTCCTCCTAGATGAAAAATGACCCCCAGTTTTCCAAAATCTTTGGTAAAATTCCATCTATTTCACTTTTCAAAAAAGTCATGGATTGTGTAATCCAAGTTGCTTTGCCTGAAGAAACAAGCTCTGAGGCAGCGAGCAAAGAGAATGGAAAGCTGAATCAGATTGCTTTTGTGATGCATGCGACAACTAAGTTTGCGGCTCTTGGGAACCATCCCATGGCTCGTGTTATGGGTTTTGGAGCCAAGTATTTACAGGAAAACTACTGCACCTGGATCACGGAGCAGGGAGGATGGGTACGTTTGCTCTGTTACAGATTTTTCTCTAATCTTTAAACCTTAATCCAAAGAGCGGGACCTTCTTTAGTCAGTCTAATTTTCTGGTTATCAGGTGCTATCTTTCAAATGCATGGCTGCTTCTGTTAGTAGTGAAAATGCTTCATTCTTTTTGCTTTTTACACCCGCACTAAACTCCACATGTCCATTATCCCAGTCCTCACTCTGTTCCACAGTCTCCCTGCTGATCGATTTCAAGGTGCTTTCCCTTGCCTATAAATGCCTTTACAACCAAGCATCTCCCTCTCTATCTCTCTGATCTTCTCCAACTCCACTCTGCTTGCCCACTTCTCTTCACTAATATGGCTGCTTGTATTTCCACACCCCCCTCCGCCCCCCCGAATTCTCTGTGCCACCATCAGTAGCCGAGCCTGCAGGTTTTCGCCCCTAACCTCAGGAACACAACCATGCCTATCATTATCTGGCACTTTCATTTTACCCTTTTACTTCCCCTGGTCAATATCTCACCCCCATCGTTGTAAAATTGCACCAAGACATTATTCTAAGGTTGATCACCTACTCTAGTGCTAAAGAGAATATATATTTTTAAAAAGATTTTATTATTTTTAAAAAGACTTCATGAGATAGCTGGCCTCCCAATTGGAACTGCTTTCATGATCTTTTTGAGAGGTTGTATGCAAATATGTGTTGGTTAAGTGGCTTCACTCTCAACACCTGCTCTGTGGCTTCTCACTAAAACCAAAGAACAGGGCCCTGGAACCCGAAAATAAAGTGGAGGAATGAAATTCCACATGGGTGGAGTAAACCAGTTTGCACAAGTCTCTGATAGAGCTTCTTGTGTTTTATTGGTATTTTGCTGGCATCCTCCTTATTCAAAAGGTGCTCTATCAAATTCAAGTATTATTTCTTATCATTATTGCTATACCAATGTATTGCACCACCAGTCTGAATCACTTTATAAATATCACTTGTAAGAGTTCAACCACTTTCTAGACAGTCAAACCACTCCCCACAGACAGAGAGGAGTCTATAACTCACTCTTCTTAGAAGTAGGGCAGATATTTCTGGTATTTAATTTTACACAAAATCTTAAATTGCCATCTTGTGCAAGGATTTGGCTGAAACTGAGTCCCACTCCCACAACCACCAATGTGTGAAATTATATTCGTAAACACATATTGCACCGCTATACAACACTCGTTTGTGTTTTATCTTTTCCCTTCCTTTGATGCTCCAGAATTATTTCTTTGCCTTTGTTCATAAATTCATTTCTACATTTTTTGAGAAATAACAATTTACTGTACTTTTTTGTCTGTCACTTTCTTCCCAATTAACCACTTTCTTTGAACCTCTCCAGCAAAAGATAATGGAAGAGGAGCTTACAGACTGAGAGGCTGGGTGATGTGCAGTCGTAACATCAAGCCAGGACCTTGACTCGCACTTTGAAAGACTTTCCTTTTGAGCCAACCAGCACTGTCACAGATTTAAACCCTTGGGCTTCCTCATTGACAAGTTCACCTGCAGAGCCTGGAATTTCAACTGGAATGGGAAATCCACAGAAACTGAGATTTTTCAGGAGTGTTTAAACTCTAACTCTTAATCAGCTTGATTTCAGTTGTTTCTGATCCAGGAAAAGCAGACACAGAAGTTTCAATCGACACACCCTTCTTGAATCTAATAAAGTCTTCAGGATAATCTTTTTCTTGTTATGTGTGATGCTGGTTGGCATTGGATGGTGCAGGAAGAGGAAATGAGAAGAAATGTGTTGACCATCTAGATTTTAGATCTAGTTTGTACTGATCAGATTCAGAAGTTGTATTTTGGGGCATTTTGTGATCCTAAAGATTGCTTTTCATTTGAATCCATTCTATAAACTGGACATTCAGGAGATTTCCCTTTGGAAAATTGTAACACTAAACAAGTGTGAGATCAAGGATATTTTTAAGAACAGGTTATACCAGAATATTTCCAAAGTAACATTAGAAGTTCCCTTAAATTCCAAAATGTCCCTTGATTGCTACATGAAATTCAAGGGAAATTTTCCAGAAAATGATTCAACTTTTTTAAAAAACACAGGGGAAATGTAGAAAAAAGCAGCCAAAAAGCCCAGGTTCCTAAATTGTGAGTGCCTTGAATAAAACCTTGCCATTTTAAAATGTTGTTATTATGAACACAGAAAGTATAATGTCTCACTAAGAATATCATCCAATTTGTCACATCACACACCATATAAGAAACCTTATAATAATAATATTGGTTAAAAACACATTGGGTTGCATTGAATTGTATCCAGGTTTACAGTGAATGAGAATATAATTAATTTTACATGGTAGCAAATAAACCCCTCAAAGTGATATTCAAGTCTTCAAATCAATGTTTTTGTTTTACACATGACATAAAATATTAAAATTAAAGGAATGTAGATACTCTGGCTCAATAAAAATACACTCCGTCAAACCTGTGTGTCTTGCTTTTTTTGGGTGGTTCCGGTTGCAAATATTATCAATTAAAGCAATTATTATGAGTTAGGAAAGGTCGGTGCAGCAAGGCTACTTTGCACATAGTTGCCACCAGGTGGAGACTGAATGCCAACTTTTTTTTTAAAAATCCTTGCATTTTGAATAGTGCCTTTTATGTCAGGAGGAGTCATCAGGATATACTGTAAAGTGGAATGATGTGGAATTTGTAGATGAAAAAATGTTTTACATGGTATTTAAATCAACTTTCTATATGGGATTTAAGGACTTGCTGATAGGAAACACAAAGTTAAGGGAAATGGGTTTGTTAAGTTGCTTGTTTCTACCTCTGCTGCTATTAATTATTAGGTTGAGTGTCACTCAGCATTTTGAATAAAAAAAACAGCTTGTTGCTTTGATGGGAGGTGAATATTCTGGAAGGGCTGAAGTGCCTTCTTCATCCAAACTTATCTTATGATCTTTTGAGCAGTGTTCTGGAGCATTCTTTCTGCTATAAAACATGCATTCACTGGTTTGCTTCCAGTATTCTCCAGAGTGAAATTCATAAGACTCCTGTCACCATTTTTTTTACTAACCCCCAAAATAATTTTAGTGCATGATTTACACTTTCTAGTTTTTAACAAAGTTGAGTTCAATAAATAATGTTAAATCCAAACCATATTGCTGTAACATTCAGATATATATTGTAAAATACAGGTATAAGTTGTAAAATATTTGAGTGTTTCTTAAATTTAAAAAAATCATATTTTATTTCCTATTTTGGAAATAAAAAGTATAAATTATAAAATACCCAGTTCTTTTAACTGAAATCTAATGTTTCTAACTTCTTCCTTAGCTCAATTGTTTGCTTATTCCAATTCCTTGTATTTTCTGAAATAATAATACTAATGGTTTGATAAAATACCTAGTGAACAAAAAATCAACCTCCCTCAAAAAGTAGCTATTTTAATAAGCTCAAATATATTAAGAAAAGTAATATCCATTCATATGTAATGTGGCCGTGTTATTGATCTGGGTGACCCGTCACTGGAAACCATTTAGAAATTAGAGTGAGTTAAACTAATAATATCATAATAATAATCCTTACATTTGATATAGTACCTTTCATGTTGAGAGGATGTCAAAGCAGTTCACAGGATTCACTGTAAAATGGAGCGAGTGTTTATTTTGAGGGCAAATGTGTTTTTGTTTCTATTGAATCAAATGCTCCTTTTCCTGTGGTTTCCTTTAATTTCTCGTGTTCTGATCCTTTGCAAAAGAGGACCTGTGCACAGCCTTTTTCAACCATTAATTCCATATCAAAATATTTTTCATCTTTCATCCCACTAGTTTTGTATCACAACTGCCCTTCGTGCAGCTCTAAAATGGAACTCCTTCCTTTTTCCTTTGAGTTTTTGGAGTTCAGTTAACTCTTTCATAAATGTGTTTATACATTTTGTTCATTCCCCCATCCCCATTCGTTTCCTTTGGGTGGTGGCTCATTTTGCGCTAAAGTTGCCTAAGTACAGGTAGTAATGCAGTTTCTTACCCAAATGGTCATTCTTTAAGTGTGAGCTTAAATATTGGCCATTAACAGGCTCACACTCAAACCTGAGCATATGCTCCCGGTATCTGCACACAAGCACATGTTTCAGCTATGGTCACTACATTATGATCAGGAGCGAGAGAACCCTTACTGATAATAATCCTTGCACTTGATACAGCGTCTTATCAAGTCTTTGAGACGTCTAAAAGTGCTTCACAGAATATACTGTAAAGTGAATTGACTATATTTTGTGGGTGAAACCCGTCAGCCATTTTGCCNTTTTTTTCCCCTTTGCCCAAAGCCCAGGGTTATTGAGGTCAACAGTCGACCCCTTCGTCCTGCTCTGGGTAAAACAGGCTAATGTCAAGATCAAACCTAGAATCTATCTGATCTGTATGGTTCTGTACCACATTGCATTGATTCTCTGAGCCATTGGAGGTGCTCTTTATTCCATTTTATTTTTGTTCCATTTTATATGGGATATGATGATAATACCATTAGCTTCGTAAGGTCATCCCAATGATAACTGAGAAATTGGTTCATGGCTGCCACTGTGTAGGATTTTTAGAGAGAGGAGACTTTTATCTTGTCAGTTGTAGCCCAATGCAAATTTGGATTCTAAAGTAACAGGCCAGTGTTGTATCTCACTGTTTTTCAATTTTTTTGACTTGGAGGCCCCAGGAACATATCATCTTGAGGATACCTTGTACCTTCAATACATTTTAAAATTGCTGAATGTCTAATGCACCTACACACACCTTTTTCTATAATTGCAAGATCGCGTGATAAAATTCTTTGCATACTTAAAATTAATATAAAAGTTCTAATTATTTTGATAAGTGAAGATGAATTGATAATAGCTACTCTGTAAAGAATGCGAGGGACATGTCACCCCATTGAAAGATAAGGATTTCTTTCGAGGAATGTCAAATTGATTTATCAAGTTACGTTGTACGATTGTACTAGGAGATAATTCCCTGTTAGCAGCTATGCATTGTACTGAGCTGTCAGTGTTGGTACTTCACCTTGCTGAAGTATGTAATGAAAAGGGTTTTAACACTTTGATTGCAATCTCATCCTGGTTGGGCTTGTGAAGAGACAATTCCAAAAGCATGCAGAACAATAATTGTATTTTTACAGTGCCTTATCGCAATAATTATATTAATTATTGTCAAGATTGGTCACTTTTTTTGGGTTGCATTGTGCTGGGCAGACACAGTTCCATAGTAGAGCTCTGCAGAATTGGAAATAGGCTTCTAAAGTCTTCAAATATTGTTTGTTTTCACAAAGCAGCTTTCTTGACAGATCCAGTCCAAATGACTTGATCATTCATTTCATCCTTTTTTTATGGGACTTTACAGTTTAGTTGCAATAGTTCTCCTCAGAATAACATTCACCCCATTTCTGATCAATTATATTTTGTAAAGAGCTATATTAATTTTTATATGAAAGGTGCTACATACTGCAAATGCAAGTTGTTGTTTTCCCATTAGAGCCTTTGATTCAAGACCTTCATGTGACTGAAGCACCGTGATGTGTTTCCTAGTTTCAGCAATGAATAATGGATTGCTTTCATTTTGTTCACAGGTTCTTCTCCCAGCCAACACCTTGTGGACCACATCAATTGCAGCGGTAAAAGCCACAGCCTCACAAATTATGTGGAGTTTCTTTACATGAGGGCTGCAACAAATTGGATACAAAAATATATGAAAATTATTGTTGCAAAACTCACTGAGCTGATATGTTACAATACAATTTACATTTATATAGTGTCAGGGGGATATCTTGAAGCACTCCACACCACTGTTGTGGGGGGTTGGGGGGCTGTGGGAGCTGAAAAGGCAGGAGAAGGGAAAAAATACTAAAAGCACAGCCAAAGAGTTAAGTCTTGAAGAGGGCTTTGAAAGTGGGGTGGCATATTCAGGAAAGGAGAGAAAAAGCCTACATTTTGTACATCACAGCAGAATGCCTGCTACAATGGAGTGACACTAGCACAAGAGATCAATGTTCTTCATGCTAAAATTGTAGATGTGTGGAGGGAAACTATGACATGTACAGTACAATAATGCTTTGATATTAAAAAACTGAATTCTGGAAATTTGAAAAGGGACACAAAACTAAAAAAAACCTTTGATACAACTGCGTACAGTGAACATGAAAGCATGACATGTCACTCATATGTAGTTTCAAGCTATCTGCTTTTTGGCCATATTTTTCCCCTTTCCTCTCCTAAAGACACAGCTCTATGGGTGCCATGGCTCTACGGATACTAGTACCTCATTTAATTTGTCATACTTCATGTGAGTGAGTATTCAATGATGGAATGTACCAGAGCTGAGTGCAATCTTGTCCTCGTCTGATGTCAACACGTGTGCGCTTTTAGCATGAGTCTCTGCTGCTACTGTAATGTTCAGGAGCAAGAAATCAGGCTGATTTGCTTGCTTCTCCCTAGCCTAGAAACCATAAGGCCACTTGGAACTCAGCTACGTAAGTCAGACTGTGAATCAAACCGGGAATAGTACTGCATGATGCTACACTAGGCATGATCTTTAACTACGAAAACATCAGCAAGCGAGAGACCTGAGTTCAATTCCTGGGCAGGGTGAAATGTTGGGCATGTTTCCTTACACCACACATCTATGTTTACCTAGCAGTACGGAGGAACCCGGTTGTTAGTCAATTAGCAGCTTGCTTTTATAGGCGTAATAACGCCTTAAAAAAATAACAAATTGGTCACTTCAACCCATGACTGTGCTCTGGAATGCTACTCTGCATGAGGGGTGCTATATAAATAGAAGTTGTTTGTGTTTTTTGTGGGACACTGTTGTGCGCAATTTGCTGCCGTGTTTCGCCCACAAGATATACAGTCAATTCACTTTACAGTATATTCTTTGAAGCGCTTTGAGACGTCTTGAAGATGTGATAAGGCATTATATCAAATGCAAGGATTATTATTATTATCATCAGGTGTTATGGTTCACTAGGCAGGATCTTTATCCACAAAAATGTCAGGGGAGCCTAGGATCATCTTTCTTATCAACTGCATAATTTCCACCCTTTAGAGAAGGGCATTGTTTTTGTAACTTTTCTTATGTTTATGAAGAGGAAGGAAGATGAACATAACCTAACAACAAGATATGAAAGAACATTCAGAAAAGATGCAGCACTCCAAAGTCAGGAAATATACCAGATGAAAACTATTATTTTGTTAAAAGTGGTAAAGAAGATAATAACTTTAATAATAACTGGCAAGATTTATAAATTCCTAAGATGTTTTCCAGAGTTACCTATCGCCATTCTCAAGAGGAAGGCGTGATCCTTAGCAATACAAGAACATCCTTTGGTATTAGCAGCTCAGTCTTACAGGTTAAACAAAGGTGGGTGATAGATCCAGTACACAAGTGGTTTGGTTGGTGCTCACTTCAGTTTGCACCACATTGTTTGCACATAAATGTGATAATAAAATGTATTTTGTTGTAATAAAATGAATAAGTATGCTTGCAGTTGTATTCAAAATGATCAATTTGAATCTAGCCTGAATGAAATAGCTTCTCCTGTTGCTCAATATGAAGTGCCTGTGGATTGGCGAGCCCAGTAGCAGGCTTCTCCAACTTCTGCTGATACAACACATGGCTCATCAGCAGGACTTGTTAGAGACAGACCAACTACTAGGGGGAAGGAAATCATCCCACTCAGCTCCTATTAACCATGCAAGCCAAAGTTCTAACAGGTAGGATGGTCCTAGCTGGATAAACAGTAGGGAAGCTTATCTACTCCAATCTGTTGTGCCACAGATACAATGCAAAACAGTTTACATTTATATAGCGCCTTTCGCATTGGAGGATGGAGTCCTCGTGGAGTCCTGTAGCTCAGTGGTTAGAGCACTCGCTTTGCAAGCGAGAGACCTGAGTTCAATTCCAGGCAGGGCAAAACCTTGGGCAAGTTTCCTTACTCCACACGCCTAATAATAATCCCTCCAAAACCCAAAACAATAATAAATTGGTCATTTTCAATCTACGACTGTTTGTGGGACATTGCTGTGCGCAATTGGCTGCCGCGTTCGCCCACAAATATACAGTCAATTCACTTTACAGTGTGATCTGTGAAGCGCTTTGGGACGTCCTCCCGACGTGAAAAGCGCTATATCAAATGCAAGGATTATTATTATTATTATTATGATATATTGCCTTTCACTTTGGGCGATATCTGAAAATGTGCCACAGGAATTTTGTGCTAAGTGATTTGTGTATTTTGTAGATGAATGCAACAGTCAATATGTACATGTCAATATCTCACAAACAGCCATGAAGTGAATGATCACTTTTATCTGGAGGATTGTTGGCTAGTATATTGGGAGAAACTTCCTTCTCTCTTTGAATAGTGCCATGAGATCTACAAACGTCCACCTGAGGAGTCAGACTGGACTTCAATTTAATGTCTCATTCAAAGCACGGCACTCCAAGCATTGCATTGGAGTGTCAGTAAGGATTATGTAGGTTTAAAGTTTTGACATGGTGCTTGAACCCACAACCTGCTGACATTAGTTGGTGCTTCATAGCAGTCAAACGAGAGAGTGATTGATAAAGGAGTAGCGGCCCACCCACCTTTCCCCCAAACCTAATGATGACTCTACTTTCCACTGCATACTGTGCTTGAGCAATATGTAAGATGTTATACATTCGAAATATGCAATGACTTCATAAAATATGTGCGTGTACCTTAACCATCCAAAACCAATAAGACTTTTTTTAAAAAAAGTATTTTGACATTAAGCACCAAAAACTAAACACAAGTCTACATTTAAAAAAAAGTTAACAACTTGTTTAATTTTTGATGCCCATAATTATGATTCCTGGCAATGCTTCAGGATTGTGCACTGAACTCACTGCACCACCCAGACCCCATTCCTATAGCTGTTATATGAAAAAACACAGAAACCAGTTTCTCTACATCGCAGGATATTCTTTGAAAAGCTTAGGGCCCATTGAAAGAAATATAAATTGTTTGATTCAGACTCATATCAATGGAATAAACAGTGTGTGTGATAGAGATAGAAAATCAGAACAACACTCTGTTCAGAAATGTGATTGGCAACTTCCCAATAAACACACCCAAACCTCCAGCACAATGGTTTGAATGCCAGCAGGAGACCCATAACTAATGCCGTGCACTTGCATCTCCAGCACACGTTCATAACTTGAGCAGAATACCTTTATCTACCTATATCTCCCACAAAATACAGTCAATTCACCTCACAGTATATTCTGTAAAGCGCATTGAGACAACTCGCAGACATGATAAGGCACTATATCAAATGCAAGGATTATTATTATTATCTAATGCAGTACACTGTGTCAGCTTGGCTCACTCTCGCCTGTGAGTTGGAAGGGTGGGGGTTCAAATCCCACGTTGGGACTTGAACTCAAGTAGTCTAAGGTGACACTCCGATGCAATGTGTTGCATTGTCTTTCGGATGAGACATTAAACCGAGGTCCTGTCTGCCTGTTCAGTTGGACGGTAACGATCCCATGGCACTATTCAAAAAGAGAAGGGACTTCTCCCGGTGTCCTGGCCAACAATCTCCCAAGTAAAATTGGTCATTCGTTTCATGGCTGTTTGGGGGAACGCTGCTGTGTGCGAATTGGCTGCCGCGTTTCGCCCACAAAATACACAGCGAGTCCACTTAGCAGCAATTCCATGTGAAGCGCTTTGAGACGTCCTTCCGATGTGACAAGGGGCCTTACCAAATACAAGGGTTATGGTGACACTGACACCTCCGGCAGAACGCACACGCCTCCTGGAGCAATCTCAAGTCACACCTCCAGCCTCTCGGGAGAGGGAGCAGTTCTGAGGTCAGTGGAGTTGCTGAGCAAGATCCTGGGATGTGTGTGTGTCTTCCTGGTGTTTCCCCACACGAGATCAGCAAAGCTCTGTGTGTAATGGTAATGAGTTGCCACCTCAGCTCTCTGGGACTATTTGTTTCCAGGTTTCTAGGAGACTAACGTCAGGGTTGGTACAGGGTAACTGTTCCAGACGAGCTCTCAGATTTTGTGTTGCAAGTTCTGGTGACAGTCGATCCCCAAAGGTATGCGTTTGGGTTTTTTCTTCTAAAGTAGACGTGATGGACGTTTAGTTGGCGAGAGAGAGAGAGAGAGAGAGAGAGAGATGTGGAGAAGGTGTTAAAAAAACAAATGACAGGGCGCAGACTGTTGGCTGGTGGTGTGGGTCTGAACGCTCTGCTCTGTCTGCTCTATGTTTCCGCTCTCATTAGGAGCAGAGGACGGGGCAGAGTTGCTGAGCGGATGTTGGAAGTGATCTGACACCAAAACTATGTGTTTCAGTGGAATAAACAGGAGAAAGAACTGAGGCTGAGAAGTCTGTGTGACGGGCAACAGCCCCCCACCACCCCCCACCCACCACCCCCCACCCCCAGGGTCGAGAACAGTTACACAGCTCACCCCCCACCAGGGGAAGGTTGGTGCACAAGTCGAATCTCAAACAGTGTTTGCCAGACAGAAGTCAGCACTTTGTGTTCAGCTGTCGACTTCTTGTGACCAATTCATAGAATCGTGGTATTATACAGCGCAGAAGGAGGCCATTCGGGCCCCGCCGTGTCGGTGGCGGCCGCTTTTCCAATTCAGTCCCACCGTCAGGGAGGTGGCGGGAGAGGAAGGAGCGAAGCTGAGAAAGCAGCAATTTGTTCCCGGTCCTCGGAGAGGAAGGGAGGTAGGAAATGGGGCGGTGGTTTGGGAGTAGAGATGGGTCTGGAGAGGTTTTTTTTTGAAGGATAGGAGTGATGACGGCGATTCTTAATGGGGTGGGAACAGTCTCAGAGGACAGGGAGAGGTTTATGATGTCAGTGAGTAGAGGGGCAAGGAGGTGGAGCTGGGAAGTGAGGCGAGGGGTAGGGGTCGAGGGAGCAGGCGGTCGGTTTCATTTGGGTTATAATGGTGATGTTGGTGATGTATATATAATGTAATGGTGATGAGAGAGTAGGGGAAGCTACTGTTCCAAATATATTACATCTGAATACTGCCGTAGTATGTTTTTACAATATGAAGTTACACTGTGTCTTTTGAACAACAAGATCACTCTCTCGCTGTTTTTTGTATATTTGTAAAATAGTAATAATCATCTTTGTGTGTTACGTATCAGGGGAACTTCTCAAAGCGCTTCACAGGATTGACTAGGCATTTTGTAGCCACAGAACTTCTATGAACTGTGCACTAAAATGAAGTTACATTTTTGTAACGGCTGTAACGTTAAAACATCTCAAAGAACTTTACGGTAACTCTTGTCAGGGATTGACATTTTTAGGTAAACACCCAGCAGAGGCAAACAGTGGTACCAATTGAGAAAAGCTTAGAGTAAAGTAAATTCTAAATTGGGTCATCCAACTGCTTGCAACAAAATGAGTTTTGGTTTATGAACACTGTTGCAGAGTTAAATGTGGAGCTGCCAGTGACGTGTAGTTGTTTTAATTACAGGTTAAGCATTACCAGGGAGAAATGATATGCATAATCCAATCAATTGAAAGGTTCAGATTGTGAGAGTCAAACTCCAAAAGAGTGTGCAAATGTGGCCTGAACTTTGAAGTTAGATTGCACCATTGAATTGGTTCTAAAATGTACATTGTTTTGCTTTCAAGGTTAATGTATCAAAGTTTGCTGCTCACTTTGGCTGTTGAAGTGTCCAAAGTATTGAAAGAAAGGATCTTGACACAGTGCATTTGTTTAAATTGATTGTGTGGTCACAAACTGACAATCCTGAAATTTAACCAATACAGCATAATTGCCCACCAAAGTTATTGAAAGTTAACTTTGAGTTATCTTCTAAGAAATTCTTTAACTTATGTGTCCTGACCTCTTTTATTCAAATCCTGAGCATTATATTATTGTTTTAATAATAATAAATAATAATCCTTGCATTTGATATAGCGCTTTTCGCGTCTTCTAGACGTCCCAAAGCGCTTCACAGAATATACTGTAAAGTGAATTGACTGTATATTTGTGGGCGAACATGGCAGCCAATTGTGCACAGCAATATCCCACAAACAGTCATGGATTGAAAATGACCAATTTTATTATTGTTTTTGTTTTGAAGGGATAATTATTAGGAGTGTGGAGTAAGGAAACTTGCCCAAGGTTTCGCACTGCCTGGAATTGAACTCAGGTCTCTCACTTGCAAAGCGAGTGCTATAACCACTGAGCTACAGGACTCTGTAAATTGTAAAATAAATAAATAAATTGTACTTATTTTATCAGTCTCTAAAAAGATGAACAGATCCACTGAGATGTGAACCCAACGCCATGTGAATCCAAAACCTTTTAGTGCCAAGACTAGTGTTTGACTTTTGAGCCATCAGTGATGTTGTTACAATGTAGACATTTGATGAAGAATTTGCTGGGAAAAAATCTAGAATTTTACTAGTAAGGCAGTACTGTAGATTCTTCACTATATGTGTGATGTTTGTTAATTCAAGTTATAATATTCAAACTTTCTCATTTATAAATGTCCAGAACAGGATTCCTACTGCTGATACACCGAGGAATCCAAGACCACCTGTTACTCTGAACTAGTTCACAGTGACTAATAATTGAATGTGTGAGAATATATAAATCGTTATGATTGTCTGTCGGAGTGGATTATTCCTGTGCCTTTTCTGGACAATCCTTGCAAACTGCGAGAGTCTATCACGCAAGCCCATATGCTCTTTTTCCAACCTTAATGGGTTCGTAATTGACATCAAAACCAGCCTGGCGAAAGGATTGAAGAGTTCTGAGCCTGTGCACACAAAGAACATTAAGGAATGCCACTCTAAGTGCTGCTCTGGCCTGAAAACAATAGGTAAGAATGAATTGTTGGAACTTGTCAGTCCTAATTTGAATTTGTTGAATTGAAGGTCTACTGATGCCCTGGTTGCACAATTGTAAAATGCACTTGGAACTTTGCATCTGTTTGTGGGCAAAATATCAAGTTTTAACTGCAGATGATAAACATTTTCAAAATGTTGTTCATAAAACTACATTTTGCAGCAGGATGCTTTTTTTGGTGGCTTTTTTATTCTTTTTTTTATTGGACACTTACACTGTGTTTTTTTGACGATTGCTGTTACTCATCCTTACTGTCATGTCTCCTTCTCCATTCCACGTCTTGCCTTTATATATATTGCCTTCGCTCCGCTAATAATAATAATAAAAAGCCGAAAGGTGAAACAGAAGCTCTCATAATATCAGCACAAGACCAATCTATTACTATCCGTTGTTATGAAAATAAGATCTTAAAGAGAAACATTGATTCAAATTGCCAGATATGTCATCAAGCACCAGAAACAGTAGACCATATATTGTCACCATGTCCAGGCCAAACACAATCAGAGAATTTGATTCAACATAGCAATGTAGCTAACTATATTCACTGGACAATTTGTAAATACTTTGATATTGGTGTAAAGATCAACGGGTATAAATATCAACCAGCAAAAGTAACATTGAAAAATAACATCATAATAATTTTGCACTCTCAAATACATTCAGATCAAATAGTAATCCGTAACAAACCAGATATTATCATAAAGAACCAAATATTTTGTACATGTATTATTGATGTGGCCTATTTTATCACTTATTTTGTACATGTATTATTGATATTATCCCAAGTGATTGCAACATAAGAAATAAGGAACTGGAGAAGATCAGGAAACTTATTGATCTACAAATTGAATGCTGATGTATGTGGCATAAAACAAACACAGTTCCTATAATCATCAGTGCAACTATACTTTGTGTATCGAATGTAATTTGTTTTTGTACTATCTTTCTGGGGGAGGAGGTAAGCTTGGGTGCTGCGTATTATTTTAACTGATTCACGTTGCAGTTGACAGCGCCAGCAATAACTGACAGGAATGAAACCAAAGTGGGTCTGTTTCTTCAGGATGAGGAGGGGAGCAGGGTAAAAGCCTAGTACATATTCTAATGGAATGGGATCATTATCTGTCAATGTAGTGAGAGAAGACTATTGAGACTTATGCCAATCCTGAAATTAATGAAGGTCTTTAGTTACTCCATTACTAGTGACACTTTCAGGGTTTCAGAAAAGGAGACGCTTGGATAAGTAGATTAAAACTTAGCTCTTTGTCAGAATCTCTGATGGAAAGTTAAACCACAGTAAATTTAATTCATGACATCCTCAGTTCATTCAGTATTTTAGCACAAGTCTTATTTGTTGAGCCTTCTTTTTAATGGGCATGACCACAATTTTTGTTCAATTGAGCAACAAGACTGATAAATTAAACCTAACCTTGTGTTGATTTTTTGAAGGAGGAAAACCTTGCAACTTCATGACGTTCAAAACCACAAATACATCTTCAGATCCTAATTGCTACCTTTTCTACTGTCCCAGCAAAGATGCTTGCCAACTGAAGGATTTAAAAGGATATATAAGCCACGCCATTCAAAGAGGTAATATTTTTAAAACCATTACAGTGATATAGATAATCCCTGCATTTGAAATAGTATCTTATCACAAAGTTGAAATGTCTCAAAGTGCTTCATAGGATGTAAAGCGTAATCACTGTGTATCTGTTGGGAACATGGCAGCCAATTTGGGCACAACAGTGTCTCACAAACAGCCATGAAGTGAAGGACACATTTTATCTGAAGCATTGTTGGCTAGACGTTGGGAGAAACACCATCCTCTTTATGAATAATCCCGTTGGGTCTTTAACCTCCACCTGAACAGATCTCAGTTTAACATCACATCTGAAGGACAGAAGTTGAAAGAACCCATTGAAGTGTATGAGATAGAATATAAAAGGATATTCTTCAAACTATGGAGCCCAGATGGACCGCAGTGGCCTTTTGTAGTTAAAAAATTATCTAACTTCAACTGAAAAATTGTATCCATTACTGAAATCTTATATCTGATTAATGATGTTTGTTTTGCTCTTACACAAAAATCAAGAGTAAATGATAGATGTCCTGGCATTTGTACTCATTACTCAATGAAAGGAAAGGTTGTGTGAACATATTATTCCCAAATCCAAGCACGTGCTCGCTTCCAGTTAGTTTGGATGAATTGCATTTCATTTCATTACATGAATGTTATAACGTGTATCAGACATTGGGGTCTAAATTACAATATTCTTCATGAACCAGATTTATTGCATTATTTGTGATTTGCAGTTTGTAAATATCAGGTTGCAAAATTTGCAGAATGAATCACAAACAGCAGTTGCGAATCCTAAATTGGAAGAGTCAGTTAAAACCCCATTGAGCAAAATGCTGGTTGTTTTACTTGCCAGCTTTTTTTAGAACTTTTGTCTACTTGATTCATAATTCACCAGCCACTAATTTCGCAATCCAATGACCATAATTTGGAAGTTTAAATCAACACAGCAAATCTAGTTTGCAACTATCACATTTAAACCCCATTGTTTGCATATTTTGTGGTTTATGCAAATACTGTATTACAGGCACACTGCATAGTAGCACACTGAAGTAAATTTTTACTTGGGCAGTCAGATCCTTTTATAACATACAGGTCTGTTTATTGCATATTTGTAACATGGATCCATAGTATACTGGAAATGCAATGCGGCTTTGGCTTCCATTGCTGAATGGCCAGCTTCCTGTGACCTTCCTGAAAATCATGCTATTTTCATTTAAGTGACATTTTAAGAACAAGTGATCTGGTGGGTTAATTAAATTTCTGAATACTTGCTGAGCCAGTTGTATTGATGTTGGCTATTTTTGTGGTTTAATGTCATAACAGCAGGAACAACAGGTTGGTGCAGTGCAACAGAGAACCAACCTACGGCAGTAGAGAAAGTAATAGGATCATGGCCAGGATTCCTGACGCTATGAATCTCCAATCTCAGATTCATAACCAACCAGTTTCAGTCAACAATGCATCTGGGGGTACCGTTGTCTCAATGCGGAAAAACAAAAAAAATCACAGCAAGAAATGCCATCACATTCAAATACACGGTTTTCAAAACTTCCATATCGCTGAACATATAATGACATGAAAAGTTAATCTATATTGATACACTGAATAGTACGTAGGTGAGATATGCAAAAAGGTACATCAATGCATCTCCTAGGGTTGAGACAATGCCTTAACTGTGAGAGCAAAGCTTGAGTGGTTTGTTAACATCATCTTATGGCTGAGATTGCCCTGTTGCATAATTCTAGCAGTTTTTGCCTTATACAATGTGTATAAATTGAAGATTTTCTTACTTTTAAAAAAGGACATCAACAAGAAACAAAGATATTATGATGTGGATGTGGAAGGCGAAGTGAAAGGTGTTATATAAACATAAATTGTATTGTAAATTGTTATATTGTGCTCTGAGATTGCTCAGGTTCTGCAATCAGGTGCTCGTAAAGTGCACACTGGGCCATGCAGATGTAGAAGGTTCCTGGAACAATTCTTGTTCTGTGTTGAGTTAGCTGGCATCAGCTGGCACAGCGAGCAAGGCATTATGATTGGCATCTGATCCTAAATCCATCTTCAGTGTTGAAAGTCTGCCAGCATAAGCTAAAACAACATGCTGATGTGCAATGTATGTGTTGTGATAAATGAATTGCTGATTTGGGTTTATAATCCAGCTAGCAGTTCCTTCCCAAATTGTGAGATTCATGCTGTCTCTTGGCTTGGCTCCCATTTGATCAAAGTCAGGAGCACTAGCCCAAGCTTAATCCCGAATTGGATCAGATCCAAGTCAGCAGTCTGAACAGGGCATTGTACTGGAGATCCCTGGGATTTGAACTGAGAACCACAGGGATGTGGATGAGTTTCTTTACTTTATCAGCACTTCTGCCGCTAGTAAATGTTGTCTGTCTTTTCATTCAATAAGGATAGGCTGCATCAAACGCAGATTAGATAGTTTTCTGTTAGGAAATAACATTACGGGATATAGTACATTGGTAGTTTGGGACAGATGTGCCAGCGTCCGCCAGGAAGGTGAAAGGCAAACTAGATGGACCTTGGTCTTCTTCGTCTAGCATTTCCTTATGTTTTTATGTTCTTATGTAAATTTGTGCATCTTTCACAGTTCGTCTCAATGTGCGAAATCTCATGAATTTGAGTGAAAAAATAAAGACTGGCAGTCATGCAAAGTCAAATGTCGTGACCTAATTGTACCTGAGCTGGTGAATTGAGGGCAATTAAGATTTCATTTTAAATACTTCAAACATTAGTCCGTGTTATTACACATAACATATTAGGAAACGGGAACACTGTGTGAGATTTGTGTTATACGTTTTCAAACCTCAACATGTCTATTGATTTGAAAGGCTTCATCTCTGCTTGTTAATTATTTGATTTACAATAACAACCATTTAAGTTTATGTAGAGCCTTTCACATCAGGGGGACATCTAAAGGTGCTTCATATAGCTGACTGGGAGTCTAGGTGGGTGGAAGGGATTTACAATATATATTAGAAAATAAATGTTTTGTTCTGGATTCATTTGAAGTGGGTATGATGGAGTAGCAGCCCAGCCTTAGTATAATTAAATCATTTTGGTGAGTTTCAAATGATGTACCAGCTAATATTTGGTAAAAGACTAATTTTCCTTGGAAAACAGAGACTTCAGCGTGACTTATACATATATATAAAAAAACTGCACAGAGAACTGTGTAGTGTAACTTAAGCTGATCAGCCTAACAAAAGGGGCATTGTCCAGAAATGGTTCTGGTTGAATTTGCCCTGTTTCATGAAAGAAAATACGTACAATGTTTTATACATCACACTTAAACTTTTTAAGAGTTTTATAACTTTGGCATGAAATTATTTGTTAAAGATTTCGATGGCATTATTTTCAAAATGAGAAGGGAGTATTTCATGGTGTCTAGTGGGACATTTATTTGTGAAGCTGCTGTGTCACCTATAAATACAGTCACCACATTTTACAGAAAACTCTGTGAAGCCCTTTGCAATATTTTTATTTGATAAGGCATTTATGTCAAATGCATGGATTATTATTAATCTTGCAACCCGTATACTGATTTCTGCTCTTTTTTGACACAGATCTGAGTCACAAGCCGAGTGAACAACCTATAAGTAAAAATAAGGCTGCAGCCAAACAGCAGCTCATTCAAACCACCAAATCAACAGCAAATGCCATTGTTGCAAGTACTCGCCGAAGGACAATGACCAAGACTACCCTCCCAACTACCCTTTCAACAACCACCACCCTCTCAACCACACTTTCAAGTATTCTTATGGTGAAACCCACCCTTCCATCAACAATCCCAACCATTAACTCTACCACCACTCAACCAATTAAAACCAAAGGTCCTACTACCAGCCAACCGAACACACCAACCACCACCCAACCAACTACAGCCACAACCACTATTCAATCAACTACAACAACAACAACCACAATCTCAACCACAATCACCATTCAACCAACTACAGCTACAACAACAACCCCAACCACAATTCAACCCAACCCAACCACAAACACAACCACTATTCAACCAACCATAATTACAACAACCACAACCACCATTCAGCCAACTACAACAATGACAACTGCAAACCCAACCACTATTAAACCAACCACAACCCCAACCACCATTAAACCAACCACAACCCCAACCACCATTAAACCAACCACAACCCCAACCACCATTAAACCAACCACAACCCCAACCACCATTAAACCAACCACAACCCCAACCACCATTAAACCAACCACAACTACACCCATGACCACCATTCAACCAACTACAACCTCAACCACAATTCCATCCACAACATCCACCAGTATACAACCAACTACAACTACAACTACGACCCTCCCAACTAAAAAAATGGCCACAAGGACCACTCAACGGTCCATTGTTGAATTATCAAGAATCCCAGATGCACATTCATCACTCAAAGGGATTTCAGCTGTGGTATCCACAACTGGAAATATTAGTAAAAAAGCCAATGGGGAAAATTCCCAAGACCTAGATTTGGGAAATCAGGACAACTCAGGAGGAAAACAGGAAGATCCGCAAATGGGGGTTAAGAGTGGACTAATAGCTGCTTTAGTATTTGGCATTGTATTTCTTATAGTAGTGGTCTTTATGCTAAGTAAACTAATAGTAGAATCCTACAACAGAAGACATTACACAAAACTTGATTATCTAATGAATAGATTGTCCATGGATGCTTAATCTTTACACAAGAACAGAGCTGGCTCTTCTCTATTCTTCCACCAACAGTTGTGCACTACAAAGAGCCAAAGACAACAAGCATCCACATCTGTGGCTTTTTTGGGGGAAACAGGATTAATACATTATATGCTTTAATATTATGAGGGCTGACTTAAATCTCTGCGAGTCAGTGTGAGGCTATGTGATTATGTGAGGTTGTGTGAGGCTACTTGAGGCTGTGAGGCTGTATGACCCTGTAGGTTCAGTGTAAATCGCTGTATATTTCACATTGGATGCACCACTTTTGACATGGAAAAATAAAGGAAGAAGAAACGGCTGGCGTGATGAAAGCAATTTGTACTCTCAATGAAACTGAGAGCAAAAATACAACTCAAACTCGTGCTGAATCTTACATTTTATTACAGTGTTGTTTGGTGCAGATAGAGCTGTAATGAATTCACTTTGCTTTCCTGGAATTGATCTGTATATTATATGTAATAGAAGTTTGGTGAATTCCACTTCTAATTTAAAAGAGATGAGGTAGAACGTCTGATCCAGTAACGTTGCTTATTTTTATTGCTATAAAAAAGTGCACGGATTACATTATATAAAAAAATGCACTTTAGCAAATTCTACTGAGCAGGAAAATGGTCATTCCCACTTGTACATAAGTTGAACATTCAGGAAAAGCAGTTCAATTTCAGAATTGGATTCAACTTTTAAATAGAGCACTTAATGTTGGCAGATCTTTGTTAAAAGAATTCCATTAGAAATTGCAATATTTGTAATCACTTATTTGTCATATAGTTATAGACAAATATTGCAATTTCTATTGGAATTCTTTAAGATTTTATTCAAATTTAGACAGAATTTGTTAAAACCCTGATGTACTGTGTGTAAGGATTTTCCAAAATAATTGTACAAAAATTCAAGGCAACGAACAAGATGGTATAAAACTTCAAAAAATATACAATCTTTGGATTGACTTGTTATATTTTATTTACACTCATCCCAATTAATATAACACAAATCCCATTTGGCGAGGGGAGTGCAAGCAACTTCAGTGTAATGGGGAGATCTTGTTTCAAAGGTAATTATACCAAACAGCGGAATTTCAATTCTAAATTTTACTAGAGATACGCTCATAGAAATGGTGAGAATAAAAGCAGAAAATATCCAGCATCTGAAGAGTGAGGTAAGTTAATTCTTCAGGTCTGACCCTTCAGCAGAACATTTCACTTGAAGGGTGGATTCCACTTGGTAATGCATAAACCAATTTCTTCATATCTTTCTCATCTTTTTCTCCATCCTTCAGCTCCGTTCCTCAGAGAAGCAGGCTTGGTAAACTCTCCAGTAGTCCCAGTGTTTCTATTCTTTATTGTATCCTACCCTATTTTATTGTATTTTATCGTACGGTAGTCTGGTCTTTTATTGTAGTAAAATGGTAAATAGGCACACATGTTATATTTTAGGGTGGGGGAAATTACTTATTTAATTGTTCAGGACAATTTTGATAGCTGTGTGGAAAGTGTCAAGAGTTCAGAATAGAGGTTTGGATAAAGAATATCTTTAGCCCATTTGATCTCATTCTTCCAGATACCCACCCTGCTATCCTGTCATCACAGCATCAAGTTGTTTCTTAAATATCATGGCCTCAGCCACTCGTAACGTATTCCAATTATTAATTAACTTCTGGGGTAAAGATAGTCCTTGTTTTATCACTTGTAACTCTTAGTACATCTTCCTGTATCACCGGCATTGTTTAGCCTCTCTACTGGTTAAAGGATATCCATTGCTTGACCCTGTGTTCTTGAAAATCTGGAAGGGAGCAGTTATTCCTAGATGGACTAGGTTCCAAAAGTCCAAAATTTCTCATACGACCAGTGTTTCAAAACTTAAGGTCACAGAGTTTGGGAAAATTCTTGCATTCTATCTTAATTTGGAAGCTGTTTTTCTATGGTTCTTAAAAAGCTGCGGATTTAAATGAAGAGTGAAGTTAAGACATGGGTTTAAGAGTGTCCTCCACCTACCGACCTACCACTAAAACTCTCCAAAACCGTACGCAACCTAGGAGTCAGGTTCGACCCCCAATTATCCTTCCCTACATCCGGTCCCTTACCAGCACCGTTTTCTTCCACCTCCGACGCATTGCCCATCTCCGCCAATACCTATCTCCAAAAGCCGCTGAAACCCTGGTCCATGCTTTTGTCACCTCTTGGCTGGACTATTCTAATGCCCTCCTCGCCGGCCTCCCCTCCACTGCCATTCATAAAATTCAGATTATTTAAAACTCTGCCGCCCACATTCTCACTCACACCAAACTGGCTGCCTGTCCCAGAGAGGATTGACTTCAAGATCCTCACCCTTGTCTTCGAATCCTTCCACTCCTCTGTACCCCCTACCTCTCTGACCTCTCTCCTCAAAACAGTGCCCGTTGCCTTCGTTCCTCCGGGTTTGGCCTTCTCCTTGTCCCCCAAGTCCTCCGCTCCATCCTAGGCGGCCGTGCCTTCAGCCACTATGCCCGAGGCTCTGGAACTCCCTTCCTCACTCCCTTCGCCTTGCTCCCTCTCTTCCTATTTTCAGGTCTCTGCTGAAGACCTTTCTTTTTGACCGCGCCTTTGGTCACCTTCCTCCCCCTCCCCCTGGCTCGGCCCCAGGATCCGTTACTGTGAAGCGCTCTGAGCTGCCGTCTGGCGTGGAGGGCGCTATATAAATCCAAGTTGTTGTTTTGAAATTCCAGGCATCTGCTGGCCATAGTGATACCCACATTTGATCAGTAGAGGGCAGGAACATTGCACTTTCAGTGATCTGCAATGAAAATAAATTGCCTTCCAAGAGTTACTGATAAGATTATACAAGGACAGAGTCTAAATATTTTGAAACTGGGAACTCATTTTCACTTAATGATTCATCTTTATCAAAATGACAAGATGACTCACTCAATGACTAATTTGGTCAAGGCCACTGTAACTTCTTTTAAGAATTACAGAAAACTAACTTCAACAATTTGTCGAATTCTGGACAGTATGAAATGTTAAGATGATTTATTTTGGTCAGCCGGGTGTCTGACACATGCGGAAACCCATCACCATGCTTAAGAGTATCCAAATCAAACTGAGAGTTCCATGCATCCCACCTCTACATGGAAATTGCAGAAATGTATATTGGAATGGAATGCGCACTCTCTCTCTGAGCATCCTGCTTACCTAAAGTTTTGGCTCGAGTTGGCAGGAGCCAAGGCTAAATGTTAAATCAAGAGCCAGGAAGAATTTCTCAAGGAAGGTCATAGTCTAAGATGAATTATCTTAAATCAGTCAGGCAGGAGAGTAAAAGTCTGAAATATGTCTCATTGTTCCTGAGTTGGGAAGGGGAAAGATGAACCAAGGTACTCACAATGGCCCATCCTGGAAAGTGCATGTTTATAGATGTTGCTTGATGAAAGGATTGGGTTCAGATATGATGCTCCTCACGATCGGTTAACCAACATTCACTGTCTGGCCTCAGACATAAGGAAACTGGCATTAGAAACCGGACTTGATAATTGTTGTTCTTGAAACCCACAATCCCCCCAACCCCCCCTCCATTAGAAAGGAGAAAGAAGAGTTTGTAGGGAACAGAAAATGAAACCAGAAACATTTCAGAAAACTCACTTCTCGTTTTTCTGCCCTGGTTTCGCCCACAAAATACACAATTAAAGTCAGTGTATTCTGTGAAATCTTTGAGACATCTCGAAGATGTGATAAAGCGCTATATCAAATGCAAGGAATATAAGGAATATATATATTATAGTTACATTACAGCAGATTGCTGGCTGCCAAGTTGCTTCATTCTACCGCCAGGTGGCAAACAAACCCAGGACAAATAGGAGAACAATTTGAGTGGCTAGATTTGCATTCCTAAATCAATGTAACTTAACAGTATATGTATTTAAATTCTGCCAAAATCTTTACACCACACTGAGATTACAAAGCGCATTTCAAAATAAAGAATGTAGGCTGGGGGATAGCCATGCGATATGTTAGATCTCAAATCCATGTCTGGGTCTCAAATGGGGTGGATGAACGTGGCTTCACAGCTGCACTTCCCAACAGGTTTCCATTCATAGCCACGCCATCATGTAGCGAGGTCTAGCAGAGGTCAGCCTGAAAGGGTGGGTTGGAAACTGCCTGAAAGGGTGGGATTGGTGTCAAGCTTGCAAGAGGTCCTGCTTGGAGGTCGAGGTCCTGACTCGGGAACGGGCTTTTAGTGGGAGGGGATCTCAGCAGAAGGAAACAACCGCATTTCCAAAACAAAGAAAACATGTCTCTGTAATGGAGCATTATCTGTTTTTACAGAGACGCTGAGGGTATTTTGGTTAGCTTTCATACATGCTCTCTTGTCGCAGTCTAACTCCCAAGCACTGCATTTCACTTCAAGGCAATCGAATTAACAATAGTGCAAAGAGAGTGATATCTCCCTTAACAGCACAAATCTGCCCACCAAGCAGCTGTGGTTTTGAGCTGCAGAGCTGAGCTGCCTATAATTCTAGTCTATCTTCCCCCTGATAAGTGTTTATTTCTTTCAGGTCGATGAAGTAGCTTAATTAGGTCTCGGCTGGGTTGTTAGATGGACTTGCTGTGCTATTTGGGGGAATGCTGGATCTCAGAGGCAGGGAAAACTGACACTGCTAATCTCGCTGCAAACGCTCCTCCTGTCAGTCAATTGCAAAGAGGAATCGTAAATCTTAGAGTACCTTGTGAACCATTCCATCCTCCTGCCAAGAGTGTTTCGTTGGGAATAATGGGGGGTGGGGGTGGTAGAACACAGGGATTAAAAAATCGCGCAAAATAAAACGTGGTTAATCTACACAGTGGAACCCATTTATATTGGTTCACATCCTAATCCACCTCGGATACTTGGTGAAGTCAGGACAATTACAGAAAATGCTGTTAATGACTAAATTCAGGATGAGATGCTGTGACAGAATGTACTCCAGTCTAGTTCACTTGGCTGTGTTTATTTCACTCTAATTACCTGTATAATAGAATACCAAAACAATGACATACGATTTTATTTTCTGGGTTTAAATGTATTTCCTCCACAAAATATACAGTGAATTCACTTTACAGTATATTCTGTGAAGCACTTTGAGACGTCCCGAAGATGTGATAAAGGCCTATATCAAATGCAAGGTTATTATTATTATTGAGTGCTGTAGGGAGCTTGAAGAAACATGCATTTGACATCTCCATTGTATTGCACCAACAGTGCTTGATACATTTCACACAGGGTATGCTGGAGAGAATTCTGCAGACTTCCACATCTGATTCGCATACTAACATTGTCACATTAAGTGTTTTATTTTTAAAATCTTCAGATGTCGTCTGTCCTTAATTTTGTGTTCTGCTTTTCCGGGTTTCAGTCATTTGATGCGGTTCTTTGAATGAATGGAGACACTGTGGTGAAAAGTTTAACTGTATATCTACTCACTAGAAACACACATGTTTTTCATATATATATATATAAACAGTAACATTTCTGCACACATTGTTCCATTTCAGAGCTATAAAATCAAATGATAAGGAATTTAATTAATTTGATCCTGTGGATGTGCTTTACCTTTAGACTGTAGTCTATGCACCATTACTTCTGCCAATATATAGGATTTAATTTCCAAGTGAACATTTGCCATGAGGGGGCTTGGACAGCGAGTGAGTGTCAGCCGGGTATTCTACTGTGGAAGGAGGGTAGGATAACCGGTCTCTCTTAAGGGAACCGCCCACCCACGCATTTTTCAGCAGAAACGCTCCTTTCCTCGTCACTGATGTCTCCCACTTAGATACAATACAAATTACAATGCAGGTTTACATTCATGTACCACCTCTCATGTTGAGAGAATGTCCCAGAAGGTCCAAGGTAATAATAATAATAATAATCCTTGCATTTGATATAGCGCCTTAAGGTGTCTTCGAGACACCTCAAAGCGCTTCACAGAATATACTGTAAAGTGAATTGACTGTATATTTTGTGGGTGAAATGCGGAGGCCAATTAGTTGATTTAGTGACCAAATTATTTTTGTTTATTTTGAAGGAATTATCACCCCCTGAAATGCAATTGTGGAGTCCTGTAGCTCAGAGGTTAGAGCACTCGCTTTCCAATGAGAGACCTGAGTTCAATTCCAGGCAGGGCGAAACCTTGGGCAAGTTTCCTTACTCCACACGCCTAATAATAATCCCTCCAAAAACTAAAAACAATAATAAATTGGTCATTTTCAATCTACGACTGTTTGTGGGACATTGCTGTGCGCAATTGGCTGCCGCGTTCGCCCACAAATATACATTCGATTCACTTTACAGTATATTCTGTGAAGCGCTTTGGGACGTCCTCCCGACGTGAAAAGCGCTATATCAAATGCAAGGATTATTATTATTATTATTATCCACCTATCAACTAAAAACTGGGTTCCTACTTACTGCTAGATAAACAGAGGCATGTAGAGTAAGGAAACTTGCCCAACATTTTGCCCTGCTGGGAATCGACAACTCACTTGCGAGTGCTCTAACCAGTGAGCTACAATACTCCACAAATCAGCGGAAATGGAAGAAAAAAAGATGTCCACCAAATATAATAATCCTTGCATTTGATATAGCGCTTTTCACGTCGGGAGGATGTCCCAAAGCGCTTCACAGAACATACTGCAAAGTGAATTGACTGTATATTTGTGGGCGAACGCGGCAGCCAATTGCGCACAGCAATGTCCCACAAACAGTCGTAGATTGAAAATGACCAATTAATTATTGTTTTGCGGTTTTTGAAGGGATTATTATTAGGCGTGTGGAGTAAGGAAACTTGCCCAAGGTTTCGCCCTGCCTGGAATTGAACTCAGGTCTCTCACTTGCAAAGCGAGTGCTCTAACCACTGAGCTACAGGACTCCACAAATATGATAGGAAAGGAGTTTATGCTTCAGGTGCAAAACATCCAGTTAGGATAGAGGACATCTTGCAGTTCATAAGTTGGCAGTCCCTGTCAAGACTCACATGTGAAACTTAATCATAGATTCACATGGCACCGGAAGGAAATTAGAGTCAAGTGCTTTTTGAGTGAGGAGGGGATACATTTGGTGTATAAATGATCAGGGACATGAGAGGGGGGGAAGCAAAGCCATTAACTGGGGATTAGTTTGCAGATTCTAAGCGTATTTTCCTCGAACATTATTCTTCTCCTGCACTCTTTTAGTGTATTTTTTTCATGTCCAACATTCAATATCTTTTCAGAAATAACATTTTTTGGACCTGACTTTAATTGGTGGACACTGAAAAATACAAGCATACATCGCAAAATGAACATCGTGAATCTTTCCTGGAGTCTGCAAATTGATCCTTAGTCCTTGTTTTTTGGTGAACTTTATTCATGTTTGAAAAATTTTGAAGTCAAGATAGAAATAGATAGGGCAGTCAAAGCACACAACAAATACATTGACTATATTTTGACAAGAGTGTGCACTTATCACGGCAAAACAAGTAAGCATGGTATCTTTCCCATCAGTCACATAACCACCTAATGTCAAGTCATTGGCAGAAAATCTGCAAATGTCAACTTTCTTCACAGCAAACTTTGACACATGCAAACAGTAGAAAGGGCGGCGTAATCCTGACACATTATAGTTTCAGATATATTACTTGTTACAGCAATGTCATGGAAATAGTCCTAATGTTACATGCTGAATTCTTTCATAAAACAGCAAAGCTTAAGAGGAGCTGGGTAGAAGACTGTGTCAGTGAGCAACCCATTGCAATCTGACATTCTAAAATGAGGTAGAGTTTTTAGATCGTCAAAACCTTGATCACACTTAAGAGCTATCCAATGATCAATTTACTGCAAGTTGGCAGTTCGAATCTTGCAACGGCGCTGGATAACAATTAAAGACTTACTTCTTTGACTGCGTTTTTAGTCATCTTTTTGCTTCCCAGCCCTCTCAGCTCCCGCCCCAGCTCGGTGCCTTGCCAGTACCGTTAAGCACCTTGGGATGTCCTCATGGCATGCATATTTGTATCAGTGAGACAGAGCAAAACTGAGAAAATTATGAAGCAGATGAGCCATGTTGTCACTCATTATAAGAAATGTATCACTCTAAGAGGATCCTATTGGGTTGACTTCACTGAATCGATTACATTGCTGAAGAAATATAATAATAATCTTTACATTTGATATATACTACAACAACAACAACAAGATTGCATTTATAGAGCGCTTTTCACGTCAGGAAGATGTCCCAAGGCGCTGGATAGTACCACCTTTCGGAAGGCCATCTTAAAGCACTTCACAGGATATACTGTAAAGAGTATTGAATTTTAGTGGGTATTTTGTAGTGAAATGGAGAGTGTATAGTGCTTCACAGGAAAGCATTGTAAAAGGAAACTCCCAAGAAAGATTTACTCACCTGGAACTGATTTCAGCTTCCGATTTACTAGGTGTGGTACTTAACCCTAGATTTTCCTTTTCCTTTAAGATTAGGGCTTCACAATTCTTCTTTTGTAAGAAGGGGTAGAGAGAGAAATTTTTAGGCAACAGAATCACCCAGCAATCCAAAGTTCCTGAGAAATACAATTTTGGAAGCTTTAACAGAAAGCAGGCAGTGATGAGAATGCACCTGCATTAACAAAAACAGCAATTTATACATGTGCAGCGCTATTCACAAAGACCCAAGAGGAGGGAAGTGCTAACTTGAAGACTGGAACCAAGGTAAGGCAGTATAGTAGACCATATGTACACGTTAGAGAAAACTAAAGGTATGAACAATCCAAATTAGATAGTTGTTTGAAAAGAGAATTAAAGTGTATGGGGAGTAAAACAGAGTGTGGGATAACAACAAACAACAACAACAATATTACATTTATAGAGCGCCTTTCAAGTCAGGAGGAAATTCCAAGACCCTGGACAGTCAGGAGTTGGGACCTGAACATGGGGGAGGGGTGGGTTAGGGAAGGCCGAGAGGTGGGAGGGCGACAGAAGGCATGATCAAAGAGAAGGGTCTTGAAACCGGCCTTGAAGGAGGCAAGGGAGGAAACAAGGCGAAGAGACTGTGGGATGGTGTTCCAGAGTGTGGGGGCAGAGAGGCTGAAAGCCCGGCCACTGATGGTAGGGCGGGTCAGGCCGGAGACATGAAGCATACTGGGAGACATGGAGCAGAATAAATGGCTCAAGTGGAAAAAAATACCAGCGCAGACTTGATAGGCCAAATGGCCAGTTTATGTGTTGTAAAATTCCATGATTCAATTATTCTATAGTACTGCCATTACAACAATCACAAACATTAGTCAGGGAACTTTGGCATTGCTTTTAATTGTCATCAGTAGTATTGGCAAATGGTCATTTCATTGACCGCAAAGGGTGTGCTGAATAAAAAAAATTGTTGTTCTAGAGCATCTTACAAGATAGTAATAATAATTAATTATCACGTCTTCAAGACATCTCAAAGCGCTTCACAGAATATACTGTAAGGTGAATTGACTATATATTTTGTGGGTGAAACAATCAAAGGGTTCAGATCATGCCACAGATCAGGAACCAGTCATCTGAACTCCGAGATTGTATTACAGCCTAGTGTTACAACATGATGCAAAGCAAGCAAACATTACTTATAATCTACATGGTTTGTTTGCTATTTCAAATTTTTAAATCAAATCTCTTACCATGAGTCCATTGGGTCACAGGCAGCAATAGAAACATGTCAGACAAGAAAGCATACACTTATGTAAAGCTTTGGCATAGAATATATATTTTGAACTGCTTGACTTAAATAATTGTGAGCATCGAGCAGGTAAAAGAAAAATTTCAAAAAATTGACCACAGCTAAGGTTGAAGAGAAATATTTTCAAGAGGGTTTTAAAGTGAAAAAGAGGAGGCAAGGTGAAGTTTTGAAAGATTATTCCAGGCGGACAGAGGCTTAGTGACCATCGATGGTGGGACAGGAGTGACAAGTGTCTCAGGCATCAACTGGCAAGAACAGAGAACAGAAAAGCAGAGATTTATTGGTAATGTTGCTTAACTTTAATAGGACCTTGGCTTTATAACTACAGTGCTGCTTTTAATCATCATTAACATTGCTTTTATTTTATGGAGATCACAAGATCTACTACAACAGGAGATGAAGACTGAGTAAAAGCTTGTTCTGCAATGGCAAAACTCACTGCAAAAAAATCTATTGTAAGTTATTCCTGTTTACAGTGCTTAAAAGTAATGACTCTTTCTGATTTGTGAAAGACGACCAGAACCTCACTGCTGCCAGTGAGCTTTCCACTATGCACTGTGTAAAAATTAATCAGCTGAATGATCTGAACACAATCCTTGTACACAAAGCATTGTCTCTGGACTGATTTTCCCCAGCTTCATTATTACACACTTGTCATGCCTTGAGGATACTTTTGCAGTGACAAAATGAGGACCATGATTGATAGGCCCACCAAGACATCGTGACCCCACAGCAAGAAAGGACATAGTCACAAAACTTGCTCATTCCCCAGACAGGTTCTTTGTGATTAGAAAAGCAACTGTCAGATGTCAAGGCCAATCCTAGAGTGTTGTACTGTAAGCACAAGGAGAGAGACTGGCATCAGCAACTGGCTGTTGACTATAATTGGCTAAAGCTGTGTTTCCCCCCATCCCCCCCCCCCCCCCACCCCTTCCACACAGGAGACAGTTCAATGACACAAAGCCTGTTCAAATATTTGAGAACGACTGGATACAAAGCAGTAAGAACAAGGACATTGATCCAACCACTGACAATCATTGAAACAAATGTTTATTTCCCAGAACTGGTACAAAAAATCTACTCAAACCCAACAAGGTTTCACTAGTCATGTAAAATGAGAGGGAACAGCAACAACAACAAAAAATTACATTTGTATAGCGCCTTTCACATCAGGAGGTCGTCAATTCTTGAAACATTATTGATGAAGAATATTAATAATAATAATATTTGCAGAGCCCCTTATCACGTCTTCGAGATGTCTCAAAGCTCTTCACAGAATATACTGTAAAGTGAATTGACTAGTAAATGCTGGAAATGCAGGATGCTCCTTTAATTGCATGATGTTAGCACTGAAGACTTGTTTAAATAATGTAGCACACAGAATCAGACATTCCCATTAAAATGGGAGAAATCAACCTCGCATTGTTACCCTTTAGTACAAACAATTATATTTCTGCATTCTCCTAAGAAAGAGCACAAAGTATTGAAACTAATGAAATATATTTTAGTGCTATGTTTTGTAGTTTTCTTAGTATTTTCTTTTTCCCCTCTGCCCAGCTCCACCACACACACACATTCACCCACACAGAAAGTGATGCATTTTACTGACCCGAGGGAATTTGATCTTTGCTGGTTAGATCAGGAGATCAAGCTGTGGTGAAATATGCAAAGCAACTGGAAATGAATCAATCTAAAAGACAAATGCTATCCACATAAAATGGTTTATTAATGTTCAATTAAGTATGTTATGTTTACATAAGCACTGAAATGAAAAGGTCAGAAGCTAAGACTCTTATGCAGTTAAATCGGTTGTGTAATTAAGCTTTTTGCAACTCCATGGGAGCAACCGTATTGAGGGGAGGGTGGAGACAGTTATCAGTGAATGGATAATGCATACCACAGGAATTCTCCTTGTACCTTGGTATGTCAGACATACTCTGTCTGACTGCTTAAAATACTTGGAAAACTGAAATCTATGGATTAAAACAAGATAACACAGCAAACTCCAAGACTCCAGATAATTCCACCAGTATCACCAATTAAAAAAAAGTGCAGTATACAGAATTTTGGGATTAGTAACAACAACAAAATCAGATTTTTACAGCGCCTTTCACATCGAGAGGACGTCCCAAGGCGCTGGGCAATCAGAGAGGATGGAGGGCAGAGGGGGAAGGAGGCTGACTGAAGGCCGAAGAGGAGGGTCTTGAGATGGGTCTTGAAGGAGACAAGGAAGGGGGGACAGGGGGTGAGGCGGAGGGACTGTGAGATGGAGTTCCAGAGGGTGGGGGCAGAGTGGCTGAAGACCTACCCACCAATGGTGGTTAATTACCAAATGAATAAACTAAAGGATTTTATCTTTAAAAGCACCTTATGGTGAATATATTTACATACACATTTCTTAGCAGTTTAAAAATATACATAGCTTTTTTTTAATATTTGGCAACATAATGAAGTACCCAAGAGAGTAACTTCTTCCTGAATAACTTCATCTTGAATTAACTAAGGACACATAAACCTAAAACCACATAATGGCTTGCGATTTTAAGATTATGGATAGTGAGGTTGTGGTGTATCAGATCATTGAAAAGATTGATTCTTAAATAAATATGACGAATCATCATTTTATTGTTTTCCTGAGGTATATGATTTTTGCTTGATATAGTCCTCACACTTCAAATGCCTCAATGCACCTCTGATTTTGGAGATCTTCCCTAGCACTGTGCTCAAGTGTTAGCTGAGATGATGCGCTCAAAGTTTCGACTAGGTCTTGAACCCGCAACTTACCGACTCAAAGGTGAGAGTGCCACCAACTGAACTAAACTTTGATACTATCATTAATTTTGTGTGCGTTTCTAAATGTGTAAATATATGTGTATATATATATGTGTGTGGATACATATAAATGGTGGGATCTTTACTTTCATTGAAGAAGGTAGTTGAACTTTTTTTAATTCAGCTACATATGTGTATTGTCATGCATACTCTTATCACTTACTGGATAACAACTGCCAGCTCATCAGATCAAGCATAGTCTGTATGTCTGGAAGTAGCAAGAGCATTTGCCTTTTACAATATGATTGACAATTAAATAAAATTGAAATGAAAGTAAACCAACTTTCCGACACGGAATTTCATTAGTCAACAAATACATGGGGAATGACACCAACTTCTGGCTCCTTCAATGAAAACCAGAAATTATTTGAGAACTTATTTTCTAATGTAAGTAACATTTCTTAAGGAACATACCATCATACTGTTCCTTTCCAGTTGTTTTTATTCTTTGGAAATTTATTTTGCAGTCGTGCTTTCATCCCTGCAAGTATTTAACTTTTTCAAAATAAATCACGTATTTAATACATTAAAGAACTAAAGGTAGGATTTTTTGACAGAGTTTGAAAACAGAGAACTGTAATTATTTGGTATATTCAAGAAAGAGTTTTATGAATTGATCAGCACAAAGGAATGCTAGATGTAGAAAATAATATGTATCCTGTAGTACTTACAAGGCAGTAGTCTCAAGGAAGGGCTATGTTGACCTAAGAAGTACAGCTCATTTTACTTCAAACAAATGATCTGTTTTGAGATATGTGTTTAAATAGATTTGGAAGCTGTGTTCCTCTGTGACTGATCAGAAATGTCACTCCTAACATCTCTCCAGTGATGACAGCTGTTTCCAGGTGACATCATAAATGATCAGAGCAAAGCTCGAGCTGACATCTGAACTCTGACATGAAGTTCAAATCACTTTGCAATGTGTGCTTATTTATTTTGAAAAATGTATATTTAAAACAAATTGTGAAATTTGTGGTGGAGAGGGAATTTTATTTCTTTACCAGAGTTTTTTTCTGATCTCTCACAGGGGTTCACGGTGAATCTTGGCAGCCACAACATGCCACATGTTGATGAGCAATGGTATAAAAATTGAAACATTAGTCGTACCTAACACAGTCAGTATGTGTTGTATTACCATTTAGGTGGAAGGGTGCTATGAAACACCTACCACATGAAAGGATTGAGACATCGTCTTTATATACAGACATGTATAGCATCCATACAATGGCAACTGAAGCAAAAGTGGGGAACAATAGGTGAGGTAGGAAATACATTCATATTTTGGTGCAGATGAGCTCACAAAGGTTTATAGGTTATGAGGTGAATATACAGCGTTTTATAAGAGATTTTGACATGTTATAATCTCATCCCAATAAGATTAAAAGTGGGAGATCATGCCAATGGTAAGAAAGAAGGAAACGTACAGTGATGATGGAGCAAAAAAAAGAGAAAAATGAAAATGGAGTTAAAGAATGAACAAAGAAAAGATAATTAAAAAAAGATGAGAAGTGGAAAGAAGAAAAAAACGGATTAATGGGACAATGTAAAATAAAAAGGACATAATAATACTTGGATTTGATATAGCGCCTAATCGCGTGGAGACGTTTTAAAACTCTTCATAGAATAGACTGTAAAGTGAATTGACTGTATATTTTGTGGGCGAAATGGGGCAGCCAATTGCGCACAGCAGTGTCCCACAAACAGTCGTGGATTGAAGTGAACAATTTATTACTTTTTTTTGAAGGAATTTTTACCCCCTGAAAAGTGATCCAACAATTGACTAACAACCGGGTTCCTACTTATTGCTAGGTAAACAGTGGTGTGTGGAATAAGGTAACTTGGCCAACATTTCGCCCTGCTGGGAACCCAGGTCTCCCGGTTACAAGGCAAGTGCTCTAACCACTGAGCTACAAGACTCAGTGATGAGAGAGATGAGAAAGTACATGAGAAAAAATGGGAGTTTACCAATAAAATAAAGATAATTTATTTTCATCTCTAAGAAAAGCATAATTGGATTGACACTAGTTCAGGCGAGTTAACATTTTGCTTCCAAAGATTTTGTGTCTGTTATTTAAAATGATGAATAGCTAGTAATTAAGAGTCCTGATGACACCAGAAGTGATGACAGCAAGGCTCCAGTAATTTATGAATGTCAGCTGAACGCTACCACGGAATTAATTGCCTCCAGTTCAATCCCTTGTATCTGGTCTCTTGTAGGCAACTATTGTACTGCTATATTAATTTATTTCAGGTAGTGCATCTTACTGATAATCAGGTGTGTTTTGGCAGTTGCTAATGTTGTGGAGTGCTTCACCTTGAATACATCCAAATGGTTGCCTCAAAGCTGATTGACACATAAAATGACTGATACATTGCGAACCCAGGAGCCAATTTGTGCACAGTGATGTCCAACAAACAGCCATGAAGTGAATGACCAATCTTATGTGGGAGATTGTTGAACAGTGGGGATCAGGCAGACAAGGGATCCCTTTTGTTCACCCAAGTACTACAGCTCTGACAATATAGTACACCTTCAGCATTGGAGTGTCCACCAGTCAGTTCAAAGTCCCAATGTGGGGATTAAATAGTCAGTAACAGTACATTTTAAATGCAGTACATAGTCAGTTAATGGTTTGCTAGGTTTACTGAGGAGGTCAAAGTGAGGGATTTGACACCCAGCTTTGTTCCTCACTTTATGACTATGTCTATAAATTATTATTTCAGTACCTTGAAACATCCTCCCAATGTGAAAGGTGCTATATAAATGTAAATATGTATTGCACTGTATTGTTATTCAACTTCCTGACAGTGCTCAATAATTCCTTTAAGACAGTACCTGAATGATGTCATCCACACTCACTGTTTGTAAAAGGGAAAAAAATCCACAGATGATGGAGAGAAGAAAATAAAGATGTTACCAATTATTTTGATGTTTGGGGGAATAATGAAACAAGTAAAATCAAATACTCCTACGTATACATTTCCAATTGATAACATTTAAATTTATACATTTTAAAATCTGGCCATTATTCTGCACATTGCCCCCCTCCCCCCCAAAAAAAAAACAAGCACAATTAAAATCATTTTGAAAATAAGGGGACCAATACTGTAAGAAACTCTTGACTTCCAAGGAATGAGATGTCTGGTTTGCAAATTCTAGAAATTCTGTCGAAGTTCCATTTTGCAGAAGAAAAAAAATCTTATGGTGTGATTTTTTTGCAAAAAAAAAGAAACGAATGCAAACAAAAAAAAAATCGATCCCCTCGAACACACGAAACATCTTTATTCTCTGCGCTGGTTCTTGTCCGGATCACTTTTTACCTGTGATTTCCCTTCCTTGTTGTTTGCGGATTCCCCCTCTTTTGTTTTGTGTTGATTTCATTGCACTCAATAATTAGGGGTGTGTGGGGAGGGGGGGAGTGGTGGGGGGTGTGGGGGTGTGTTTGGGGGGAATTAAAGCACAGAGAGGGGCTTTGCATTTCCCCTTCTCATGCATATAACCTCCTGATTCCCACATGTCCCCCCCCCACTCCCACACCCCCTCTCTCTCCCTCTCTCTCTCTCTCCCCACACACTCACTACCTGAAGGCTCAGCCCCGCACAAAGGAGACTTCATGCTCCAGCGTTAAAATAAAAGTAGCGCCGCAGCGCAGGTCAAAGGGTTATGTTGTTCTAAGGCGGAGCACTGCTCTCTGCTGCAAAAATAAATCCCTGGCAAGACGAGCCGGGAAGCCGGCAACACAAAAATATATTCCACCCCCACACCCCCCCACCTTCCCTCCCTATTGCACGCCAACAAAAGGGAAGACGTGCAAAGCAGCAATTTCTCTTCTTTGCATATTTTTTTTTTGGGGGGGGGGTCGAATGGAAGGAGTGTGGAGAGGAGGAGGTGGTGGAGGTGGGGGGAGGGAGGGAGGTGTGTGTGTGTGTGTGTGATAGCAATATGATAATGAAATCTATGTGTGTGGGAAAAGAGGGAGAGAAGGGGTGAGTGGGTGAGTGAGTGAGTGAGTGGTGGTGGGAGGAGGAGAGGAGAAAGAGGAGGAGAGAGAGAGAAAGGAAGGAAGGAAAGAAAGAAGGAAGGGGAGGAAGGTGCTGCTGCTGCTATTGCTGGTGGCGGAGGGTTTGGGAGGCGAGCTCCGGCGTGTGTGCGGTGCTGCGCTGTGTGTGTGTGTGTGTACTTGCGCGGAGGGTTGGCACTGAGCGGAGACAGTGCGTGAGAGCGAGAGGGGGAGAGCGAGAGAGAGAGAGCGGCGCACAGACAGACAGACAGAGACAGTCACACACAGACAGTCACACACAGACAGACACTCACTCGCTCACTGGGCACAGCAGACGAGGCGGTGGGGCCATGGCCGGGGACACGGATACTTTGTAGGGCGCTCCAGGAGCAACATTGTGGCCATGCGTCCCAGCGCGTCTCTGCGCTGAGATTATCCCTCTGGACTTTAAATCCCCCCCTCCCTCTCCCTCTCCCTCCCCCCCCCACCCCCTCCACCTCACCCCCACCCCCTCACCCCACCCCACCCACACAAGAGGAAAGATTTTTGTGGGAAAGAGGAGAGACGGGGCGGGTGGTGGTGGTGTTGTTGGTGTTGGGGAGGGAGGGAGGGAGGGTGGAGGGGGGGGTTTGGAAATGGGGACCGTCCTGTGGAATTTGCTGTTGTGCAGCGTTTGCTCGTCGATCAGGGGTGAGTTTTTTTTTCTCCAAAAAAAGTTAAAAGAAAAGGTTTGCATGGTTTTTTTTTTTGGTCCACTCTTCTTTTCTCTCGCTCGCCCACCCACCACCCACCCACCTCCCTCCTTCCTTCTCTCCCTCCTTCTATCTCTCTCTCTCTCTCTCTCTATCCCTTCTTTCGACGAAAGGAGAGCGGCCTTTACGCGTTTTTGTGAAGGGGCCCCAGAGAGGAGAGAGAGAGAGAGAGAGAGGAGGAGAGAGAGAGAGAGAGAACAGGATGGTAGTCTTTCTCTCTCTCTCTCTCTCGTTCTCTCACACACCACAACCCCCTCCTCCACTCCCCGCCACACGTTTATCTTTTTACTGTATTTATTCGGTTGTCTGGGAAGTCAAATGGTTTCACTCCAAACTGGTTTGTGGTGGTGGGGGGGGGGGGGGGGGTTGTGGTGAGGGGTTTGGTGGTGGTGGGGGGTTTGATGGTGGTGAGGGGTTTGATGGAGGGGGGGGGGTGTTAAAAAAAATGTCGATCGAAGCTCTCTGCAGCTCACGTTTCGTTCGCGTGAGAATCTGCGATGAGGTGGACTTGGAAAACCACATTTTATTTGTGTGTGTGTGTGTGTGGGGGGGTTGAGGGGGTTGGGGTAGTGTTGGTGGGTGGGAGTCTTGAGGGAGGGGGGGGGGGAGAGAGAGAGAGAGACGTGTGGTTTTGGCAAAGCAGTGCGGGGATTGCTCAAAAGGAGGGGAGAGGGGGAGAGAGAAGCAAAGCAAAAAAAAAAAAAAAAAAAAAATTTCTGCTGGAACTTTGTCTTTCGGAGAAAGAAATGATTCGAGCATCTGTTTGCCATATTATTGAGAGGCGACTTGCAACAACGTTAGAGAAACGCGAGCGATGGTCGGATGGAGGCGGATTTTTTCACACGTACAACGCACACACACACACACACACGCATATGTATATATATATATATATATCTAAAAGGCGAAGCGATCGGACGAGCTGTTGCTCACGCGTCGTGTGATTTGTTTGGCAAAGGAAAAAAAAATCTCAAGAGTAGCCCCGGGGCACGAAGTTCCACTTGAACCCTCTTTCGTTGTGAAGTCGTAGAAGTTTTCTCGAGACTTGTTGGCTTTCCCCACCCCCCCCGGGGGGGTCTGGTCTCGTTCGCCTTCATTCGCGTTTTTATTTCTTTTAGAAGTAACTTTTCAAAAAAAAAAAGAAAAAAAAAAGAGGCGGTGGGTTTTGAACGAGGTTTTCGTTCGTGTTTTTTCCCCCCTCCCGAAAGCACCATTTCATCCCCATCTTTGCACTTCTACGTTGGTTGGAGCGAGGAGTGGGCATTGCATCTGATGAAATGCAACAAGTAGAAAGAAACAGTGAGGAAAGGACCACACACACACAAAAGCGAAAGACCTTTGCGAAGATGGCAGGAATCATTTCTTCGGGTCATCCCGAGTCGAAATTGTTGCATTCGGTGACTTAATATTACCACAGACAAATTCATCACTGACAGCACCGGCCCCGCATCATATGTTAGCATTGAGTCCCCCAACACTGATCGATTCTATTTAACATGGCATGTGAAAAAAAAACCAATAATAAGTTGGTCATTTTCAATCCACGACTGTTTGCGGGACGTCGCTGTGCGCAATTGGCTGCCGCGTTCGCCCACAAATATACAGTCAATTCGCTTTACAGTGTGTTCTGTGAAGCGCTTTGGGGCGTCCTCCCGACGTGAAAAGCGCTATATCAAATGCAAGGATTATTATTATATTATTAGTATTATTATGTATTTGAATCAACAGAAATAGAAGTGTTCAAAGATGAGATTAAGTTCATCAATTTAACAGTTTACAAAATCTAGTTTTTTTTTTGCCGTATTTGAAACTAACTTGACAAATTTTTTCAGGGGACCATTCTCAAGTTTTGAAAATTTATGATTCAAAGAAATCTAAACAGAATAGCCATATGGAACATTTGTAGACTGACGGGAGTCGGGGTTGAGTTTTGAGAGTGCACAAATGTGTACCTGTTTTTAGTTCCATATGTTTGAACGAATTTATTTTTAATATCTTAAAATATTTGTTTTTTTCCCCTTCATTTTATGTCACTATTTTTCTTTCCAGTTTTTCTGCAATGTGAATTGGATTGAAATCAATTCTTAGAATGCTGTACTATCGAATATTAGCAAGCTTTGCTTTTGCGCACATCAGAATAGGTGAAATGCTTTTATAAAAAATTAAATTTATACAGAAAGCTACATAAGAAAGCCGTTCAGAAGAACCTAGCTTTACTGCTTTTCAATTTGGAATGCAAATATTTGGGAAAGGGAATTCTCAGCATGTAATGTTTTTGACACTTCAACACAGACACAGCTTGCTTATGATTTTGAAAAGTAATGTTCTGTTTGTTCAGATGGGAACGCTAGGAGTGTTTATAATCAAGTACACTATTGTAGTTATAGTCAGGAATGCAGCATGCTGTGAAAATGTTGACACTGCGTTGGCTCTTCATGGTGAAAATGTGGTGTAGTTTGCAGTTTTAAGTTGTACACTTTTTGACACTGGTTATTTCTGGTGGATATGCACCAATTGAGATCTTTTGTGGACCACATTGGATTACATAATCTACTGAATCAAATATTTTCACAGTGGTGACTCATTCGGCCACTGCAATGTAATGCCTTGTAATGTATGCTGCGTGGATGCAATCTGTACACAATATGGTTTCTTAATAGAATTAGGACAGGCAATGAAGAGGTCGGGTATTGTTCATATAGTATCACGTAATATAGAATTTTTTGACTTTCTTGTAGCCGCCTATCATACCAACTTAGTATGCGTTCAATTTGCAAAATAACTAAGTTAAAAAAAGTTATGACAATAAGTTATGACTCATCCAGTCAAGTCCTCTACCCGGCACCTCTGCTCGACTGGCTCTGGCCTCCTGCTCGTCCCTCGGACCCTCCGCTCCACCATCTGAGGTTGTGCTTTGGGCCACTATGCCCCAGAACTCTGTGACACTCTCCCTCAATCCCTCCGCCTTGCCCCCTCTCTCCCCTCTTGCAAGTCCTGCCTGAAGACTTTACTGTTCGACCGTGCTTACGGCCACCCCCGGCCCGGAGTCAGGCTCCGCCACTGTTAAGTGCTCTGAGATGCTACCCTGTTTGGAGGGTGCTATATAATTGCAAGTTGTTGTATGACTGAATTGTGACTAATTTATGACTGAATGATTTCGACATGAAAATAATTTACTTGCATAAAACTACTGGATGATTTCCTGCTAAAGATCCTGTTTGAACAAAACTCCTTTCTATAGTGCTGTTAAAACTTTTCTTCAAAGTTTGCGGAACTAACATCTTCAAAGTAAGGTGAAGTTTGGTCAGTTAGTGAATTTGGGGTAAAAAGTTCATATTTTGATAGTTTGTGGTATATAGTTTATACTGATATAACTGAAATAGAAATCTATCTCCCGATTTCCTTTTGCCAATATTGATTTAATATATTTTAACATGTGCAATAATGGGAGAAATACCTTTATTCTTGGTAGTTTTAAGTGCTTATACTCCAATGTATGAGACTAATCAAACAATGATAAGAGGCAAGATAGTTAAGTTTACATATACATTACATATACCTCTACATTCACCAAAATGTAGAGGTAGTTTGCAGACTAAGTTTTAACTCTCGCATGCTTCTGAACAAAAGCAAAATATTTGTGCCATTTATTCTCCAGCATTTGAAACATTCAGTTTAGGCGGCCCGTAAATCAGAATGCCAGAAGAACAGACATGTTGCGAGAGCTTGGGAACTTCTGCACAGTCTTCATTTTTATGCGTAGGACGAATAGTTTCTGTCTGACCCATTATGCAAAGACTTGCGTGGAAATAGATGAGTGTGAATCCAGATGAATGGTCTCTATTTTTGGGAGTGTTTCTGCTAACTGGTTGAAATATTCCAAGTCTTTCATTACCCTGCAAAAAGAATAGCATTCCGTGCATTTTATTGCAATGAAATATATGATTTTTTTTATATTGTCTTCCCTGTTTGTGTAGGTGCACCATTGTTACTGTTTGCAAATCGGCGAGACTTGAGGCTGGTAAATGCTGCCGCTGGCAAGACTAATGCCACCGTGGTTGTTGCTGGCCTGGAAGATGCGGCAGCAGTGGATTTTATATTTTCAGAAGAGCTCATATATTGGACCGACGTGAGTGAAGAAGCGATTAAACTGATTTTTCTAAACCAAACGGGAAACACTCAGAATGTAGTCATATCAGGACTGGTCTCGCCCGATGGACTGGCCTGTGATTGGCTGGGGAAAAAGTTGTATTGGACAGACTCCGAAACCAATCGGATTGAAGTTGCTAATTTAGACGGTTCATTACGCAAAGTGTTATTTTGGCAAGACCTGGACCAACCTCGAGCGATTACGTTGGATCCAGCAAGGGGGTAAGTGCATTGCTTTTTAATTTACATTCCGATTAGAGAGCAGTGATTTGGATTCAAATATATGCTTTCCTCTCTTGTGGTGGGCCATGATAAGGGCCGGATTCATACTTTTTATGTGCAATTCTCTTTAGTCTTCCAACAAAAACACAGAACTAGCAACATAATAATAATCCTTGCATTTCGTATACTGCCTTATCATGTCGTCAACGTGTCTCCAAGTGCTTCACAGGATATACTGTAAAGTTTAGTGACTGTGCATCTCGACAAACATTTCCATTTTTAGGCATTTCCTATTAAAGTACAGAACATGGTAAGCCAATGCACTAAGAATGGTGAAGGAGCTGCAGGAAGTTCATTTTCTAGAACAAGTTGTGAAAATCCAAATGTGTTATCCCTTACTTTGAGTTTTTTTTATTGATGTTTTGGCAGTGATGATGAGAATAATCCTTGCATTGAATTCGATTGCCTTTCGCATTGGGAACAAGTTATAAAGTGCTTTACAAGATTTATCATCAAGTGTAGTGACTTTTTTTAGATGGACGTATCATAGTCGTGCCTTGTTTTGAGATTCAAAATGAAAATGCAATTAAGTTAATAAAAAAAACTGAAATAGTGTGCAATTGTAAATTGCAAACGCAGAGAAAAAAAACAATATTGTATGAGGGGTACACTCCTATATCGATTTAAGACCTGTTGAGTGGAACCTTGACATTTCACTACTAATTAAAATGGTGCCAGAAGTGATCCTTTTCCTTAGGATTATAGAACATTTATCCCTCAAGACTCAGAGATTGTAATTTATACTTCAATGTTTCATTCAGTTTAAATCTCATTGCTTCACTCATGGAAAGGCCATGGACTGGGGGATGAGGGAAGAGAAGGTGATGTTGTGAGATGATCTCTCGGATTCTCAAGAGCGCGACTTTATAACTGGTTGCAAGGAACTGCACTAGAGTACTCTTGTGCTGCTTTCCCACTTCATTTTAAGCAGTGCTGTTTATCTCTTCTCAATCCCCTTCCTTGACAGGTTTGGGCAGAGATCAGGAACTTGTTGTTTGAGGAGATCACAGATGCGTGTTTGTGTTCTATTTCTCTGTGGTTGCAGTACATTTTAGCAGCAGGTCACCTGAGGAAGCACTTTCTGGATAGAAGAGTCTGGTTGTCAAGATCGGGTCAAATTAAGCAATATATCAGTTCTGAGTATATTTAAATTAAATAAATGATGAGAACAACATGTGACATTTTAATGGCCTAATGTGAATCTTAGATATGCCTTGAAGTCCACTTCCCAGAGGTGGGAGATTTTTGTTAAAAAAACATTTTAACTTCCAACTGATTGGAGTAATTTGCATGCACCAGTGAGAATTTGGAATTTGTTGCAAAATTGATCATTTTTTTGTCGTGTGTGTATGCATATGAGGCTAAAGTAATGTAATTTTATTAAGAATTCGGATTTGAATTTGCCTTTGATGGTATTGTGCTTTATGTCCCCAGTAAAGGCCGATAACGAATTATTCTTGCTTAGATAAGTGTGCATTTTGAAAGGTCGGACAGAGTTAGCACTGTTTACAGCATTCCTCTGTGTTGGAAGCAGTCTTTTAAATGGATATATGGTGGACTTTGTCCTGGATTAGTTTCTGTTTTGGACATGTTCAAAATCTGAGTCAAACTGAAATGACTTTTCAGTCACCTTCAGTAAATCAGCATGGTTCGAATGTGTTTCCTGATCTTTTCACCCGCTATTTACCTGCTGATAGTTTCCTTGAATTAAAAAAAATCCCATTTTCCAGCATGGATTGTACAATCTAGGTACACATGTGGGGGTGCATGTCACAGGTAGGTAAAGAATATAAGTTGTCAAAGTGGTATGCAGGTCCGAAGAAAGAAGTGTACTTTATTACCTATTAAAGTTTAATAATCTTTAACCTTTTTTTCCACTACATGACATTTTGTGTTAAAGCACTTGCTTTAAGGCACATCACTCAAGTATTTAATTCTTTAGTCTGAGGTGTTTGACATAGAATCAGGGTATATGTTGCTGTAAATTCCTTGACTTGTCCACTTTTACAACCAAGGGTTGTAATTGCTGCCAACCCTGACAAACTCCTAATTTAATGCACCAAATTGTAGTCCGTTCTCAGATGGTTGCTGATGATATTGTTCTTGCCCTCCACAAAGCTGACAAGGAGATCCACTTGTTTGGTAACTCTTGACAAACGTGTGCTTCATATTAACCAATTCATAAGAGCACAAATAGGAATGGATCAGCGCCCAGCAAATTATTTTACTTCTCCTCTTCTGGCTCAAACCTCCTAATAAAGATCAGATGACAAATAAGGAAAATGGAGTTAATACTGCAAAGATTTTTTAAAAAATAATGAAAAGCAAAACCTGATTTAATATTTTACGTCTGTTTGCAGAGCCATCTTCTCGTGCCCTTTCCTTGTAGTGTAGATTCACATTTCTAGTGAATGTATTTAATATCTTCCCATAATTTCACCCACAAGTGAATTCACTTTGCTGTATATTCTGTGAAGTGCTTTGAGCCGTCTAGAAGACGTGATAAAGCACTATATCAAATGCAAGGATTATTATTATAAGGATTAATAGTTTCTTGAAAGTGGGAGTTTGATTTTTCTGCAGGCAAGTTTTGTATGTGCTTGTTTTGTTACATCCTTTCTGACAACCAGCTCTCAATTTATTCAGCAAAACTCAATTTGTTCTCATCCTGTGTAGAACAAAAGGAAATGTGGTATGTTTTAATTGATATTAATGATACAATTAATATCTATTATGCTATGCTGTTATACTTCCAATTATTCAAAAATTAAACCGGACATTTTACCTTTTTAAATTATATTGAAATGTTTAAAGTTGAACGCAAACTGGATAACACTCTTACAAGTGAGCTGAGCTGATCAGGCCAGACAGAGCTACAAGGTTTTGGTTGCTTGTAGACTTGTTATATCTCCACAGGTAGTATATGATGCATTTATAGATTGAGTAAAGCTTTGGGAACAAGACATGGCCAATTTACTGTGCAGTGACTACATATTTTGTAGGCAAACACAGTAGCCAATTTGCACACACCAATGTCTCACAGACAGCCATGAAGTGAATGACCATTTACTGTAGAATAAGAATGTATCGTGCTTATGATACAGATACGCTGGATCTTTTGAGCTTCACTTTTGAGTTTCAGTGCCCTCTGCTCTGTATATGGGTAGAGGTGTAATATCCCTCTTTCAACTTTTAAATTGCAAGGGATGAAGAAAAAATATTTGGTTGGGCTTAAAAAGGTGGAGTCCTGTAGCTCAGTGGTTAGAGCACTCGCTTTGCAAGTGAGAGACCTGAGTTCAATTCCAGGCAGAGAGCGAAACCTTGGGCAAGTTTCCTTACTCCACACGCCTAATAATAATCCCTCCAAAAAACCAAAAAACAATAATTAAATTGGTCATTTTCAATCTACGACTGTTTGTGGGACATTGCTGTGCGCAATTGGCTGCCGCGTTCGCCCACAAATATACAGTCAATTCACTTTACAGTGTGATCTGTGAAGCGCTTTGGGACGTCCTCCTGACGTGAAAAGCGCTATATCAAATGCAAGCATTATTATTATATTATTATAAAAAGCACTAGAGCAAGGTGAGGTTTTTTTCCCCAGTGAACCAGTGATTGTGTCCATTTTTTTGCTCCTTGGGCTGAGATATTTGATTACCATTACCTTCTACTTGTAAGGTTGCTCAGGCACTAATGGGTTGCAGATTGGATCAGACTGGCTGTACTGCCTGAGTAACACCAACTATCTGGGCTCATGTATGGAGAATGAGCACTTGGGCAAGGTAGGCGATAGCTGGAGCTTGTGGAAAAGTGTCCCCATGTGAATCGTTGCTTCAGGAGAAAAATGGAGGTAAGAAGATCCAGGCCAGTTAGGTCTCTCATCTACTGACCGCCTGCCAGGTCTCTTTAGTTCCATTGCCTTCATAACAAACCCCATTGGGTATGATGAAGACTCTAAAAGAAATCCATATGTTCTTGCCCTGTAGAATTAAAGTAGCTTTTGTGGCTTCAACTCCCCCTCCCCACACCCGACATCCTTGAACTTGACAAGAGATACTAATTATTGTTAAGAACTTATTCAAACATTTTGCTCACTGCCCCAGAATAGAGGGGTTCCCCCCCCCCCCCCCCCCCCACCACCACTGGTTGCTTTCCGAGTGTAGTTCATTCTGTGACCCAAAGTACTTGGTGTTGTGTTCTTGCATTTGATGCCTTTGGAATGGTGAACAGTTGGGCTGTTAATTGTCATGTTATGGAGTATATTTTAACAAATTGCCATTGTGCTTGAATAAACAATTGGCAGACTTGGTTTTATTATATTTTTTCATTTAAAAAATAATTCATTTTGTATCCATTGATTCACCAAGTCTGTCAACTGAGTGGCAGAGCCATAGGGATGCGCTGTAAGTGGAACGGTCCCAGGTTTGATTACCAGACTGTGCTGAGTGAACTGATCTCAGAGCAGCAGTGAGTGGGGTTAACAATTGCCCTCAGCCCCCCAACCACCGGATTCTATGGGAGAACATTACATTTTCGACCCCTCTTCTTACTGGGTGCAGCAACTTCAAGAGGTATGTGTGTGTGCACTGTGATTGAACACAGAATCGGGTTGAGCTGTGGTTTCTACCCCACGGTACTATAACCTGTTGGCATTCACTATTCAAACCTCACATATGAATAATGGCCACTTGGCTGAGTTACCAGAGGGTGACTGGCGCCGTGGAACAGTAGGAGGAGGAAAAAAATGTCAAAATGCCTTCAATGGAAGAGGGTGAACGAAGGCGTAGGGCACAAAAATGCCATTAAAGCTATTGAAATACTTATTCATTTAGAAGATCACGTTTCTGTTTCAATTAGTGAAAGTGGTTCGAGTTAAAATAAATTGCGCTACAAGCATCTTGCTGGGTTTAGGTTGTTAATGTTTAAACATTTTAAATGTTTTAACAGCCTGGTAAACATATACATATTTTCCATCTGGGGATTTTTGAGATCAGATAGCTCTGTACTTTGAATCGATGGCTCCCACCCACTCATGTTATTGGCTACTGCACTAACTGTTATTTTCACTTTGTGCAAGTGGTGTTGGTACTGTCTCTCTTCATCCTTTTTATATTGTCAAAATGTGTGCAATTCAGTATTGCTCTTGGTACTTAAAAAGTTCCTACCATTCATCAGATTAATTTGCGTGGAAAAGATACTTCCAATGCATCTATTTTAGGGTGGTGGGAGGCTAATAAATTCAATGCATTTTAATCGTGCATACAGATACTGTAGCTTTTCCAGTGTAGTTGCACCGCTTGTCCTGTACATTTATACTGGATAGCCTTCTTTTCCCATTACGAGAACATTTAGTCTCACGGGCTAGATGAGAACTATTTTGCATTGTCAACTGATGCAAAAATGTTGAAGTGATGGACAGTTCAGGGATTTGAAACATACTGGTTGGACTGTTGCTGTATCAGGTGAAGGTCAAATTCAATGAAACAGCCCACTGAGGATGCAATAGCTGATTTTGTTTTTTTGGTGGTTATTTCTGTGAGCATTGTATCTTGAACTACTCTTTTTTTAAAAAACTAATCCTGTGAACTCCTTGTATAGCTTACCTCATGGACAGAGGCTTTATAGTACTGGGGTCAATATTCGAGAGATTTCACATCTTTTATATTTTTAAGTGCATTCTGATGTAAGTGAAATTTTCAAAGGTGTCAATTTAGATATTCTGCACCATGGAGTGGGATAGTGAAGATGCTTCTGCACTGGGAGAAGTGTTGAGGAAAGACTAAAGTGCAGTGACTGTATTTTGTAGGTCAATATAGCAGCCGCAGCAATATCCGACGAACAGCTATGAGGTGATTGACAAATGTTTTTATCTTTGAATTGTTGGCCAGTGCACACTGCCCCAGCATTGCAGTGAAGTGTCCGCATGGACTATGAGCTTGAAATCCTGACATCATAATAATAACAGTTGCATTTGATTTAGTGCCTTATCACGTTGTCGAAATGTATCAAAGCACTTCACAGAATATACTGTAAATTGTGTATTTATGAGCGAATGCGGCAGTCCCACAAACAGCCATGTGAGTGGCCAATTTTATTTGGGGGATTCGTTGGCCAGGACACTGGGAAAAACTCTTCTCTTTTTGAATAATGCCATGAGATCTTTAAAATCCACCCAAACAGGCGCACAGGACTTTGGATAAACATCTCATCTAAAGAAAGGCATCTCTACCAATGCATCGCGCCCACGGCATTAAACTGGATTATCATCTTAAACGATATCATTCCAAGTCCCAATGTGGGGCTTGAACGCACAACCTTCTGATTCAGAGGCGAGAGTGCTACCACTGCACCAGGCCGATATGGGGCTTAAACCCACAACATGCTGACTTGATGGTGCTACCAACTGACCCAAACTGACTGCTCATTTCCCCATCTCTGGTATCTTCTGTGTAAATATTTGTTTTTCTCGTATGAATCATAGACAGTGAACGACAGCTGGTGATTTGATTTTTGGGATGAGGCGGGTGGGGGGGGCCCAGCTGATGTTGATAATGTCCTTACTAGGATATCAAATATGCGGAAAATAAAATATCTTTTGGTTTACAGTAGTAGGATGTAACACAATGGTAGGGCCAGAAGCCCTAAACCAGGACAAAGCCTGTGTCATGTTCACCGCAAGGTTTCTATTGCAACAATTAACTTTTTTTTGCTTGCTTACTGTGGGAAATATTAGTGACAGTGCTGTGAAAAATGGGCCCGTTTGTTACATGTTGGAAAAGGGGCAATTGAGACTGATACGAATCTTTGGCTGAGTTGCAGATTGTGGCTGGAAGAGTTTGCGATTAAAGGAGAATTTTTTCCATTCAATACTAGAAAATTCATACAAGTTCTTCTCATTATTTCAAACTGCAGGCAGTCTGTTCGTCTTGCAGTTGTAACTAAATTGAGAAGCTGTGGATATTATGCATTAAAGAGATGGTGAAAACAGCGAGATGTTGAATATTGGACAATTTTCTTCACTGAAATTAGGACTTAAGACTGCTCAAACTTGTAAACACACAATGACCAACAGGATTTGGTTTTCAATCCATCCGTCAATCCAATTTGAGCTCTGGTCATGAAGAATAAAAAAAAGGGTGCGTGCCAAACTACTGACTAGTCCCTAAGTGTTTCTTTTTTATGGTTGGTTGAATTGAATCTGTTTGCTAATCCAAGGTATACAGTATGAGTGTCCAGTGAATTGAGCGTAGACTTGGCACAGATCTGATCTAAGTAGCTGTCATTTTATAATTTTCAAAATCTGTATAGTTTCTATTAAGGTGAATTTAAGCATTGAGTTGTTGTATCCAATAGTTTGAAAATACTAACGGAATGATTATTATGCTGTCATGTTTTTGGATTGCGTGATGCTTACGCTGTTGTGTTGCGAAAGATGGCTGAAAACATGGTCAAAGAGGAAGAAATTTTGAGGTGGACCTTGAAGGAGGAACGAGAAGCAGAGTCGGAGGGACTCTGGGATAGAGTGCCAGAGAGCAGAGATTGCTACCCTGTCTCAATAATGTAACTCGTTCAACATAAATGGCTTGTCATATTTATAATGCTTCTGGTTTAAATATGTTACTTTTTTTCTAAAATACAAACAGTGTTTTAAGTCAACAAATTAAGTTTATTTTCTCAGACAAATGTTACTTTGTCAAAGAGTGTAACTTTTTCAGTGCTGTCTCTCTGAGGATGTGTGCCTTACGATGGAAAAGGCAGATAGTAAGCCTTGCTGCCTGAAATTGAGGTGGAAGCGTTCATTAGGAACTAAGAAAGAATAATGTTCCTTGCCACTTCAGCAGTTTGTATTACTGCTTCAGAAACTAAAAGGATTGTAGCACAAATAAGTGTATGTATTTCCCTTCACTCATGTTCCTGTACTGCACTACAATTGTCTTGTTTCCTTGTGAACTGGCCCAAAAATAGCAAAACAGTTTCTTTGTAGCGTAATGCTAATCCCACTCACAAGTGGTAAAATAAAAAAATCCATGACAGCTACCACATAATTTAGACCAGAAGGTCATGGGTTTGAAATCTATGCTAAATTAGCTAATATGAGCCAGGGCAGGAGTTGAATGCCTTAGTGCCACTGAAAATCGGCTGAAGTCTGTGCTCCTGATCACAATCCAGTGATTCCCTGTTGGAAGTGCGTGTGTTTACACATCAGAGAGAGGCCCAATATTCTTACAATTTTATCATTTTCTAAAATGATTTAAGTTCAGTTTTAATTTGGAAGCAGATTCTTAAAAGAGAATGGTGGCTTCAAAACTAAGAGCACATTTAAGAATTTTCCACAATTCTGCACGATATATTTTTAATACATTGCTCTTATGGCTAAGACCCAAGAAGCATTTCCAGCCTCTGATGAGGCACATACTCTGGATTGTGACTGTGATGCCTCCAAGGTCAAATTGCCTGTTGACCCTCTATGTTTAATTCACAAATGAATATTGGACACTTGGACGATGCACTGGAGGCTGCATGTGGAATTATACACTTCTAGCAGAGTCAACGTCTTCAGACACAGAATATAACTGCAATAGAAATTCCTGAAATAATTGGAAGGAAATAAATGATACGTGCAGGTAGAAATTTATAGGTATGAGGAAATTATCTGACACATTTACTTTACTTCTGGCTTTATGAATGTTTTTTTGAATAATAACACCACGTTCTTATTTTGCAGTCCTAATTTAAAGTCCTGGAGGAGCTGGATAGGCCCAACGGCCCCCTTCTGATCCTAATCTTGTTTAATTTCAATTGTTTTTTTCCAAAATTAAAAGCTCCAGACTCTACCCATGGCAGCATCTAGTCTTAACATTAATTCATGTTTTATTTTATTTAGACAGAAATGGGGATTTGTTTCAACTGATGGAGATTTAATTCTTTTAAGAATCTTTTGGAGTTTTTTTGGAGAGTTGTTAGCAGCCTAAGTAACTAGTTATGTCATTCTGATGACTATAATTTATTGGGAGATTATAAATCTCAGTATATGGGGAGCTTTTTAAATTGAAATAATTAAGAAAATCTGATTTTCTATTCAATGGCTGATGAGGGAGTGGTGGTGGGGATTCTGAGGTGCTAATTGCCATCTGGTGAAAGAAACTGTGAACACAGTACTAGTAGGTTTCTGTGTAATTCCAGCCAGCAGAAACAGTGTGACATGATACGGTGACAAAAGGCTGCTAACAACCTTGCACAGCATTCGATGGCTGCGCTCAGTGAGTGGAAAGTACTTTGAAACTTGTGTGGATGAAATAGTTGCTGAGAACGAGATGTAAGGGGAGTCTTCTTTGTATAAAAGTTTCTCTTTCTTTCCTGCAGGCTTAATTCCTCTACATCTGTCTGACCTCCAGGTCTTCTGTTACAGCACAACCTGGATAGTCCTATGAACTTCACTGTGTATCTGTATAGGGACTGTACAGAGCTCATCGTGTGTGCCTGTACAGAGCTCATAGCAAGCTGCCAATTAAACACTGTCCAACCCCAGCAGAGTGAGGCTGCTGTTTTTTCAGAGCACTTCAGGGATAATGGACATGGCATTGGGAGGGACCTAATCCAGATTTCCCTTTCGTATGGGAAAAAATATGGAATAAAAATACAATAATTCTAAAAAGCAGTCGAATTGCAGTTGCAGTGATTCTCACCTTGGGAGACCTTAGATTTACAAAGAGAATGAATGTAGAAAATTTCAGAAATCTGTCAATTTGGTAACCTGTCAGTGGTGAGGGGCTGTATTAAGTACTATACTGCAGAAGATGCATGCTGCATTGTAGAGCAATGAGGTTTATTTAATCAAGTTAAATGATTGGATTAGATGTTTCTAAGTCTGTACTTGTGGTGCATTTGGAAAGCAAAAAAAAAAGCCAATGGAGTTGCTGATCAGTAGAAATAGTTGTTGCAGAGTATTTTTAAGAAATTCTGTAGTATTCCATCTGGTAGAATAGTTAATCAGGTCCTTCTCTCAATCCGCCATGCTAAGATTAAGTCGTGGAAGTTCACTTGTGCTCAGGATTTGCTTTTAAACTTTCCTTTTAACAGTCGCTTTAGGAACTATTCTAACTATAATAATTATAATAGTATAATAATTCTTGCATTTGATATGCTTTATCACGTAGTCAAGATGTCTTAAAGTGCTTCACAAGATATACTGTAAAGTGTAGTGACTGCTTTATGGGTGAAACCCGGCAGCCAGTTTGCATACAACAACGTCTCAATTGTATTTGGGGGATTTGTTGGCCAAGACGCCAGGAGACACTCCCTTCTCTTTTCGAATAATGCCATGGGATTTTTAACATGCACCTGAGCAGGCATTGGGGACCTCGGTTTATTGTCTCATCCGAAGGACGGCACCTTCGAAAATGTCACCATGTTATGGAGATGTATTTTTTCATTACTATATTTTGCCAACCATGGGGAATATAATAGAAGATCATAAATAGACTATGACGCATAGTCCTTGCATTTCTACCTTCATGTGGAGGAAGCATATTTGAAATGAAGTAACATCTAATTCTGAGACAATAACCTCATGGTTGAATTTGATGCACAGTAAGTTCATTGTGTTTACCCTTGTGTAGTAAAAGAATAAATTATTCATCAGTTCTATTCTAGTGTTCCTTGGGACAAAAAGTCCTGACTAGTCCTGGTACTTATAAAGAATCAGCGAGGACTAATGGTGTTTGAGGGTCCATATGTATTACGACTCTTATCCTGTTCAGAAACATGTAGAATACTAAGAATCCAATAAAGTATCACATTTTGGAACCAACGATTTTGAGAGCTGATTGTTAGACTGCATACAGTATTTTACATTATCAAAAAAGCTTTACGCATTATAAAATCCCCCCCACCTAAGTAGTCTCATCTACCCCCCTCCCCCCCACAGTCGTCTCATCATCCCCCCGCCCCCAGTCATCTCATCATCTCTCCTAACTTATGCCAAAAGATGATTCCACAGTGGCCCGCGTGTACTTCCAGTGTTTTTTTTCTTCCGGAGAGTTTAAATGAAGAGTGTTGGCAAGCAATTTGTTGATGGGCAGTATTGTGTCTTAAACCTGTTTCTCACTCAGTATCCAAAGTATGGATGCCATTTTACAGAGATTACTAGGTAATGATTATAATAATAATCTTTGCTTTGAACCGTCTTGAAGCACTTCACTGGATTTTACTATGAAGTGCAGTGACCGTATTTGTAGGTGAACGGTAGGTAACATGGCTAATGACAGGGAGCATGAGCTTTGGTTGATTGCTCCTTGTTGCCGACGTCCAGCTTTGGGTAATGAAGCCATTTGTATGCTCCTAGTTTTACCTATAATAGACAAGTCAGCACAGACTGAAAAATTTAACTTGTGCCTTGTTTTGTACAGTTTGCATTGACTATGCTTACCAACTGTCACCAAGAGAGTGTTTGAACATTGAGCTTTCCGAACAATGATATCAGTTCTGTTCTTAGCTTATTTTCCTTGTATGTATAAAATTCTACACTTGGTGACCCAGTAAAGTAACATATGATATGAAATTACACAATCCAGACCTAGACTGCCATTAACTAACCACTTGCCCTGTTGTGTTCTCCGTCATACCCTGTGGAACCAATTGTCATTCATACGCAGTAACCCATTTGTAAGGAATTCTTGAAATTAGAGCAATCTGTGAACTGCTCGTGGGAAGATATTTGCGAAAGTGGTGGACGATAAAACTTTTTGTTTAAAAATCACTTTAGCTAGTTTTGTCAGTGGCTCGTGTTGACAACTCAGCAATTGAAATCATGCCTTTGCATGACTGATTTTCGAATAATACTTGCCTTTCATTTTGATGTAACACGTGACGGTATTTGGGAGGTGGATCTACTTACATGGATGGTTTAACTTTTCAGTCTGAAGTGGGTGAAGGGACCTAGAGTTATGGTAATCTATTGCCTTTTCCTCTCAAATTAATTTTCAACCATCGTGGCAAACTAATAGGGACTCATTTTTATTTGGTTATACATTTGACTGAGCCAATATTCTTCCCAACTAAATTCACTTTTTGGCTCATTTGCTGGCACAATTTAGTTGCCATCTTTGTCTGTATGACAACATTCTCTACATTGAAATGAACGAATGAATGCCTTCCTGCCCATTTACAAAGTGCAGCACCAAGAAGTAATGCTTTAAGTTCTGTCAATGAAACATCAGAATTGAGTTGCCCCCCTGAGTTGCCTGGTTCATTGGCAGAGCTTGGAAGGCCAGATAAGTCAATGGGTCTGGATTTCTTCCCAGTCACTGTTAAACCTACCAGCTAAAATCCTAACTGGTCAGGTGGTCGTCACTGGACAAGCAGTGGGAACTTTGCCAGACAGTGTTTGCAATAACGGGTTTAGCTGGTTAAACTCTAGCTCTTGCCAATTTGCACCTAATATTTTCTGGAATTAAGTGAACAGGGTTTAACCCTCCACAGGGAGTGCACATTCCATTCTAGATGAGGGAAATTTCATGTATAGTTGGCATGCATATGTGCAACTCTTGTTTGCATAATCCTAAGCATGGTGATAGGTTTCTGTGTGGTTCAGTCGATTTTTGGGCTGACCCCAAAAACTACAAAAGTTCTTGTATCAAGTGCCTTGAAATGGTTTGCTATGGTAGGGCACTGTGTCAAAATCTATGGTTACATTTCTTGGAAAAAGCACCAAGTTAATAAGTGCTTCATTTGAACATTTCAAACTGTGTTGCTCATACCAGGTTTCTTAAAAGGATGGTATCTTGAGGTGAGGAATTGTATGGGATGATAACCCAACTCATTTATTTTGTCCTTGTGTTTCAAAATTTAAATTAGCATTTATGTTAATGCAAGTGAAAAATTAAAATAAGTATTTTCATGCATGTGTGATAGACACATTTCCCACTGGTTATGGAGTTTGTACACTCTTGAATTTTTCCGTTTTTGATTTTACAACATTTTCCAGGTCCACCTTTATGTTCCATGCAGATTTGATGAGACCCACATATACATAGCAACAGAGTTTTTGCTGACCCTCCATTGTGTGGAATTGTTGGATCCATTAGTGAAGTGGTCTCAAGTTTATGGATTTTATCCAGATCCAGCTGCTTCACATTCTTTCGATTCTCTTCAGATTGTCTGTCATTCCCACCCTCTTTGATGCAATTTTCCATTTCCTCTGCTCACCCCAGTTTGGTGAAACTGCTCTACATTAGAAATGGCAGTTTTCTCAACAACTACAGTAAACCTCACATAAGTCATACCAGTTGGAACCATTCATTTAATATGCAAAGTATAAGTTATGTCAAACATGCATAGAATATAAACTCTTGAATGGAACTTGGGCAGATATATGATATAGGAGATTATACGATTTAAACAGATCAGACTTATGAGAGTTTTAATGTAGTAACTTTGAATGTGGAGTTCTGCATTCCAGCCAAGCTTAAAAAAGGTATTTAAAGCATTGTATGTGTTTTTGATGCATGATTTTTGTGACTGGAAGTTTGACAATATCTGTGTTGCACCCTCTTCCTACCCAACTGTTCTAGTTGGGTCATTATTGAGTAACCTCTTTCAATTATGCAATAAAACATAAAATCACACAACCATTGATAGTTTATAGCAACATAATGGTCACTCTCTGCAGTGAAAATTCCAAGAAAAACCTTCTATTTTCATCAGTTGGTAATCTGCCTCACTTAGCAAGTCAGAAGATAATGAAGGATTTTAATTCAACAAAATAGAACTGCCAATTTAAATGTACTCACCACTGTGCTGTATCTGCATAGTTTAAATCAAAGGTCTGCTTTCTGGATATCACATTGAGTGGAAGGTCGTTTTAGAAAATCCAGTCAACTGTGGAACAAGTTGGAAAGTTTTGTCTTGACTTAAAGATTCATAGCTGCCAGTGCAGTCTCATGTGTTCTGCCAATCATGGACATGGTGGTACCTTATTAGCGAGATGATAGAAAGTTGGGTTTATATTCTGCTAGCAATTCAGTTCTTCTGTGAAGATGAAATGTGGTCAGGAACTGAAAATACGTACTGCATGCATATTTGAAAAGAATCAGGATAGACAAGTCCCTCAGCCGCCTCCGAGGAAACGTGAGGTAATTATTTTTAAGCTTGAGGTAGTGCACTCCTTTGTGACAGGTTTAAAAAGTGCTTTAATTTAGCCCCTATTTATTTCTGTAATGTTGAGAGTAAATTTGTTGTTGTACTATTTGTTGGCATCCAACTGCTGCTGCTGATAGACTAGGCAAAGGAGCAGGAACACTGCTATTTTTCATTTTTTGGTTTGTGGATAAAGGAAAAGGATGGCATATGAGTGCAGGGTATCTGATTATCCTTCTAGAAAGGGGGGGGGGGGGGGGAGGTAAGTGGGGTCTCTGTGGATCTGACCTGTTTCCAAGGTGATGTATTTCGCAACAGAATATCAGAATCAAGTCAACTGTCCATGATGTTCCTGAACCAGGCAAGTCCACAATATTCCAGGTCACTGCTGATGACAAACCACCCAACCTGGTTCATCAATAGACCTTGAAGGACGACCATTCACTGGGAGTAGGGATTCTTTCCACTCCGCTCCTGTTAACCCTGCAAACCAAAGCCCTAAAGATTGGGTGGTCCTCCCTGGGCAATCAACAGGAAGGTGGTTTCGATGGCAAGCTATGTGTTTTTAGCTGTCCTAGCTTCAGCAGTACCCCAAAGCAAAATCTTGGTTCCCAAGCCTTACCTCTTGCTAACCTGCGCCTAATACTTTCTGGAATTGGGTAAATGGGGTGGGTCTCTTCGGGGATGGGTTAATTTCATTCCACACATAAGAATTTCCATAGTACATGTAACTCTGTCTGGTTTCAATACTCTTAAATATGGTGATACTCAATACTCTTAAATATGGCCAAAATAAAAGTTGGTCTGGTGCTTAAATATATCTTGTGGTATAGTACTCGGCCATACATACAAGAGGGTTGCATTTTGAATTCCGGCCCAGTTTGCTGGTCTCAGGCAGGACAAATCAAATGTCCTTAGTGCAATTGAGCTGTGGGATGGACCCACAAGGCCTTTTTTTCTACATAGTTCTCAATCAGAGCTGGAAAATAGAAGAATTCTCACCTTGAGTACCTCATAATTGAGCTTTTACCGATTCACAGAATTGTTGAAGCTTTACAGTACAGAATGAGTCCATCAATGTTTGTGCTTTTCTCCCTCTCTCTTCCCTTTTACTTCTCCCCTCTCTCTCTTTTCTCAAGTTAACTGCAGACCATATATTGTGTGGAGTGTAAACCAGTTAAAGTTCATTGCTCTGCCCAACTTTAGACCAATTCATAGCTGCTATCCAAACTCAGGACGATCCATAGCTACTACCCAACCTTAGAACAAACCATTGGTAGCTACTAATCTTGTTCTCTAGTGCTCCTGTGACCATAAGTTTCACCTCCTTCCACCAACATCAGTGATAATATTAAATGATTCAATGTATGCGTGTCCAAGAGAAACATAACTGGCAGATTTGCCTGACATGTCTTCCTTCCTGGCTGCATTTACATTTCCGATGTACAATTTCCATATAAACTGCTTCTTGCTGAGAGAAAGGTTTCAGGGTTGTATTGTGTTTCACTTGTACCAAATGTTAACAAGCTCAGCTTGGCACATGAGAGATAGAAATGCTGATCATTATGTTATGCAATCCTCTCTTGAATACATTTGCTACTTACCCAACCTCAACCAGATGTTTACCTAACTTGGCAAGGATCAGGTTTTCTGAAGGGAGGGGGTGAACATGCTTTGGAATTTTTAAAGAAAAACACTTTTGGTCAACACTGCCTGGAGCATCATTGAGAAAACACATTTTGTAATTTTGTTTAATGTTAAGAGCTGAAGGCCCAGTAGGAGGTGAGTGTAATGGTGTTTTTCATTCCTGTTTCAAATTAAATCCATGCCAACTCCTGATGGGGTGTTTGACAAGAATTTGAGAATGTGCTTGTTGCACAATTTGGAGATGTGTGATTGCACGGAGCGAACCTTTGGTGTAGAGATGATATTGCATTTTTTTTGTAAATGGGAATGAGCTGTCATTTTTCTTCTCATTCGGGTCTCTCTAGTATCACTGATTAGTGATCAAGCACCAGAACCATGATTTTATTTCTCCCTCCTTTGTTCCCACTCTTGTCTAAGTTACTGAAGCCAATTTTATTGCCTCTCGGGCCGAAATATGCTAAACACTTGTATGGCTTAATGTAATACCAGGGAGAGTATTTATCTTTTGAGAAATCTCAGATTCCGAATGTGCATCACTGTTTAAATTTGCACTGCTAGTGAGACTATCTGGAATAGATTTTCTTTCTTTCTTGGTAATGATGATAGTCAACTGTAGTGAAAATGCAATCAACATGTCTCCAATCCTGCAGTCAATTGACTGATTCACATTGTGTTGTGACAGTATCTTGTGTACACTGTTCCCTTAGGCCATATACAACTTTCCCATGCCCTTTATTAAAGGATGACCCAGCACTGAGATCATTGTACATGTGAAAATGTGACTAGGTTCTCACTCACAAGTTGGATGTGCTCAGTGTATGTGTAGGGGATACTCCCACTGCACTGAATTCTGTAAGTTACGATACCGTCAGTATAAATGAACGTCACACTCTTGTGGTATCTTGTGACTTGCAATCGCTCTTCAATTTCAAATATTTACACTTGGAATTGCTCCAAATTACAACGGAAACAGGAAAATAAGGTACTCTGTTTCACCAAGATCACTGGCCCAAAGATTTATTCTTTGTCCTTTAGTGTGCCTGAAAGTTATATGAGAGTAATTACGTTTTTTTTAAAAATTGTGTATTCTGTTCTGTACAGAGTAATTCTGTTGCATTGCTTTATTTGGACAATTTCATACTTTTTACATCTCTGAAATCAAACTACAATAGTTTGATTTCAGAGTTGTAAGGTTAATTAAATGAATTATTCCTACTACCCTGAAAATATTTTGTTGCTGAGCCCTTTTCTGTGGAGTTGGAAGCGGATAATTCAGAGGGTATGTAAAGCATGTTCTAGGTAACCTATGTAATTCCACTTTCCTGCCTCTTGAAAACGTAATAACTTCATCAGACCTGATTCTTTTATGATATAAATGTTGTTAATCTTCTGTCTGAAATCCTTAAAGGATAGTACTGTCAGCAGTGGGACAATCTCATTCGTAGTGGCAAAGACAGCTAATTTAATTGTAGTTCAGCCTGGCGTGGAGACCTGCAAATATCCAGGGAGCCATTCTGTTGATATCAGGTGTGTCCTGGAATTCGTCTGTAGGAAATGCTTATCCAGCCTAGTCTCTAATCCCTATGGAGACTCTCCAAGATGTGACTGTAACTGACATCTATAAATAATCTCTTGTGTGCAAAGGGATGTTTTATTAGATGCATTATTTTTGGTGTTGCATTCTTGAAAGGGAGGATTTCCTCATATCCATGCAATTCTTTATTGGTGGCTATGTGTGGTGTCGTGCCTGTTCCTGGGAACAAAGTGTGCTTGAATGTATGTTAATAATCAAGAATTGGAAGCAGGCTATTTCTTACTTGCTTGAAGACTTCTCTGGTTAAAATCAACAATCGTACAATATCATCAAGTATGGCATCCCTTTACTTTTCTACAGCCATTCAAACTTATTTATGTTGATCTATTACAGTGTTCCCAATCTGATCTGTTTTAATCAATGTTTGGACGGCAATAAATGTGCACTGTTGGATATCCCCCCACCAATCAAATGCATATTGTTTGTTCTGGCTGGAGACAGAGAGAGAGAAAACCAATCCTCATTCCAGCGCCTTAACTTTGTCTTTTTCTTGTGTTTTTGGCCGAGGACATTTGTTTTAATAAGAATCAGTAAGAGAAATGTCAGATGAAAAACATTTTTAGAAACTTCTCATTTTACTAAGTTCACAAGTAATATCGTCAGAAATATCTTCTCGAGTCATCCCCCCTGACCCCCCCCCCACACACACACACACACACACATCCGACTCGGACTCCCAGTGAGCTGTGAAGCACTTTGAGTCGTCAATATAAATGTAAATTGTTCGTTATCCACAGTCCATGTGATTCTTTTTTTTTAAAAAAAGTCGAAACATCAATTGATTATTTTTTAAACATAATTTTAGTCTTGTTTCTTTTTGCCTTCATAGGTCAATGTACCATTCTATTTTTGAAAAGTTCTGGTGAGCTGTGGGGAGGGAGGGAGGGGATGCATTGGTTATGGGCTCAATTTTTGAGAACAGTGGGGACATAATGTGGTTAAAGCTTGAGCCATGTGATAATTCCTAGTTGTACATGGTTGTTCAATTACTGTAGGTCTCCATGCACAAGCAGGCTTTGCTCCCACAGGAGGCTTAACAAGATGAGCTGAGTGTGAAGGCATTCTTTTGGCAGTTGTACTATAATTACTCTATTGTACAAATAGCTTAGTAAGTTTTCTATTAATTACCCAAGCCTTCCACAAGCCTCCTGCTGTGATCAGGCTAGGACTGATTATTTTGCCTGTAGCAGTCGGCGACTGTGACAATGAGAGTTCCTCCATTCCTACCTTGGAACAAATTCAAAGGTTCCGTGTGCTTAGCACTTTTGTTTCTTGTTGATTGATGTCTAAATTTATGAGGTCTAAAAATAAAACTAAGGAAATATCAGCTCTTAGGTTTTTAATTCTAATAGATGTTTTTTTTCCTAATGTTGGTCATATTCACAGATCTTGATAGAGCCAAATTTACTCGGCCTAAATGTTTTCAAGGAACACTCTTGAATAGTTCAGCTCTCAAAACACTTAAATTTTCTGTTTATAGTAACTTTCAAACAAATTTCCATAATACAGCCACTTTGCTTTTGTGTCAACAACTTCTTAGTTTCAGTATTCTCTCCTTTTGCTCTTCTCCCCCCCCCCCACCCACAAACACACAAATGCTTGCTCTCTTATTTGTGATCTCTGTGGCGACAGAGTAACCTACCCATGAAGGGCATCCTTCATTTCTGTTCTTAAATTTAGATGTTAGGAGGTACTTCACCGCTTGCTCTCTTCCTTGATCAGTGGATCGATCTCTTTCCTTTCAACCTATTCTTGTGCAGCATTGGGGACAGATTGTGAAGTGCTACCATGGGCAAGAATCGTGGTTTGGTCACTGTGTTTTGGTGTGTCGACTGTTGAGCAGCAATTGCACCCGCAAACATGACTGCATTGAAAGCGAGGATAACATTGGTGTTCAAGGAGATCTTCAGCAATTCCAGACGTTCTGTGAAATTTAGCTTTCCAGAAAAGCATCTCATTCAGTGAATAATGGCATATCCTAATGCCTATGAAACATTCTATAATTCCATTTGTCCTTTATTTCACAAAGTATAGTTTTGTGATTTTGAGTTAAGTCCATGAATTGAAAGAGCGTAGAGTGAATATCCTTTCATTATGTTTATCATAGAGGTTTTAATCAGCATATGTATATCAGTAATGGTTTGTATGTGGAATATTTTCGATTTTACCGGTCAAGTGGTCAACTGTTACCTTTGGTTAGCATGCTTGGTTATCCTATGCAAAAGATATTGAGTGCAAGTCGTTGAATCTCTTTCAGTGTGGGCTTGTGCAAAACTTTCAGAACATTTGTTTTTCTCTGTTTTGGGTATGTCATTCACAATTCTTGCTATTTTTGAAGGAATGTATTAACTGAAGTTCATCCATATGCATCAGCCACTAACCTTCAGAAATCTTTCTTTGCAGAGAGCGCAGGAGGAGGACGTGCAAGTTGCTTTATGTGGGAGGTATCTTTGTATTAACCAGTTCCATTTTTTCATAAATTAGTGAGAAAATAGAAAATGTACCTCCACTACTCTGACAGGGAGTGTGGAGAATTATAATGTATGCCTCAAAACTCGCCCCCCCCACACCCACACCCTCCTTTTCTTTGTTGACTAGAATTGTAGCTAAATTTTCATTGTAGGATAAAGCAGTTCAGGCTTGGAATGTTTTTGAACTTGCTCAAAAGGCTCAAGTACAAAGGAATCGAATTGTGTATGCATTGATTAACAGCTGGGAACTTATCTGCAGCAGTTGCCAAAAACTTGTCAAATTGGGGATGGTAAATGCAAGAATGGAAGGCGGCTGTGTTTTTTTTGTGTTTGCAAGCACATAAATTTACTGTTTGAGTGATGGACTCTTGCCTGCTGTCGCGGGATGGACAGTGGATTTTTCTTGATAAACATGGCAAAGTGTTGGATTTAGAAAGGTTCATAGCTTTTATCCCCCTTTGTTCAATGCTACTGTCCAGGCCTCAGGAGGCCAAGGATAAGGGAAGCCTCATGCAGCCTTATTCATTCACTCTCTGCATGCCTGGCTGGATTTGTATGCTGGCTGGGATGGGGGTTATTGTTAGTGCTTCCTGGGGAGCAGGTGAACAATTTCATCAGCTTCTGAAACCTATGTGAAGCGATAGCTTTAAACAACATGACAAGAGGTGCTGGGTGGAATGGGACAATGCAGAGCACTGTGGGATGAGGGTATGTATTGTTGTATGTCAAAAACTGCAAAGTCCCAGGTGTAATTAGAGCAACACATGTATACGCATATACCGTATTGATGTGGAACAATGCAAACGTCTGTCTTCATCTTTCATATTGTAGTATTCCATGATTATATCCTTCACTCAGTTGTAAATCGAGTTTCAAGGATCTCTACTTTCATATTGAGAATCAAATTGCAAAAATAGTTCAATGTCTGCGCTGTATTTTTAGTTTTGCTGAAAAATTATTTTGGCATCAAGTGTATACGATGGTTGGACTACCATACTTCCACTTGATTTTTTAAGGTATTTTGAAATGCTTTGACCAGATGACCACTTCCAATTTTAGAAGGTTCTGCAAAGGAGTTAAGATTTGTCTTCAGTGTATCCATCGAGGATAGATAACGACTCTACTGTCTCATCTTATTATTATTATTATATTATGTGGGTGAAGCTTGTTAAAATGTCAGTCACAAGAAATAGGCTCATGTTGACTTTGCACCAGAGTCCATAACATAGAAAACCAACCAGGCCCAGTAGCAGCCCATGAGACCTGCTTGTGCTTGTCGAATTTCCAGACCTTTTGGTTTCTCCACTCCACTAAATCTCTCTTTGTTTCTCGGACTTGTTCCGTTTCTCTGTGCAATTCTTAGCCTGCAATTTTTCTTTCCTTGCAGTGAAACCTTTACTCTTTTGCCATTGCCCTTCCTTCCTCTAACTAAACCTGCCTTATATTCACAATGATCATCAAGGCAGATGTTATGGAAATTTGCTGAATTGTTGGCAATGTTGTAAAATCCCATCCACAGTTATCACAGTTTCCAGGGCCAATAGACTTGTGTTTTACTGAGAATTAAAACTGTCTATTTTTAAATGTCTTGATAACTGAAGATAAAATGAATGCTGGACTTTTAATAAAACAGCTTGAGACAGAGATTCACAGAGACACATGCAGCAGTTCAATAGTACAAGGTCCTTGCAAGAAACAAACACTGAAAGGTCGAAGGAACTGTATTTGTCCCTGTTTTGTGGATAGTTTCAGCATGCAGAGAATATATCGTTTGCCCATGCCTGCTACAATTAGTTAGTTTATACTGTGATGGACAAGGCTACATAGTCGAATGAGAGGGATCCTAAACCGTTAATTAAAGTCGAGTTAAATTCTGGAACCTTTGGCTGCTGCTGTTGATTTTTTGGAGGAAGGAAGAGAATAACATTGCAAAGGTTGAAAATGGGTCACCCCCTGGTACTTTAGGGCATTCTCCAATGGGTGGGGCTTATTGGAAAGCTGACATAGATAGGTTAATTGAATCAATGTAGCTCCAGGCAGATCATAGACGTACCAGGTTTCTTGTAAAGTGAGAGGATAAGAAAAAGCAGAAAACTGTCAGCTGTTCCCTTTAGGGTTTGTAAAAATGCCTTTGAAGATGGAATGTATATTTCTATACGCACAGTAAACGGGGTGAAAGCTATTCCATTTTTCCGGGGTTTGCTTCAAAATTCCAATTCTAAAAGTTCTGATAATGAAATTGAGAACCTATCTACTGAAGTAAGCAAAGGGAACACATCGCTCAAAAGCAATAGGCAGGGAGAAAAGGTGTTATTTATTTTGCAGAGTATTCAATGTATTTAAATTAAATTGTCTACAGTGTGCTAATATTTCTCATCTCACATTGAAGCTGTTTCCCTCCTTTCATCNTTTTTTCCTCCCCTCCTCTCGTTTCGGTGCATCTTTTCAGATAGCACTGCAGAACGTTCTGTATCCTGAGGTTAGGAGATGAAAGCCAGGTTGTTAGTGGAAGCTCTATAGGCGGAAGATTCCATGTGATTTTAAGGTTAAAGCTCCTGTCCGGGAATGTAAATGGGAAGAGAAAACCTGGAACTTTGGGAAGGCTGGCAAGGAAATTGTCGAATGTGAAACCGAAATCCACCCCATATAAATGAATATTCAAATCACAATGACTAAAATCCTCTATGGATAATTAATAATATGATAATAATAATAATGATAATCCTTGCATTTGATCCCTCCAGTTGAAAATCAACCAGACCGAGGTCCTTCTGATTGGCTTCCATCAGCACTTCCACACCTCAGGCACTGGCAGTATCACCATCCAAGGATGCACACTCCATATCACTGAGCCTGTCTGTACCTTGGCAACTTGTTTGACCCTCAAATATCCTTTCTACCCCACATCCTCTGCCTTCCCCCACCACCACAACATCGCCCGGCTCCGCTACTGCCTCACCCCTCAGGCTGCTGAAACCCTCATCCACACACTTATTACATCTTGGCTCGCACCAGGCTCTGCAGCACTATCCCTCCATCCTCGTCCGGCTCCAGGGGTGCCCATCACTTAAGATCCTGGTCTTCACCTTCAAAGCCCTCCACAGCCTTGATCCTCCATTACCTCCATGACCTCCTAACCTCCTACCAACCTGTCCACTCCCTCTGCTCAGCAGGCTCCAGCTTCACGTCTCCCGCCTTTCCCGCCCCACCATTGGTGGGCGGGCCTCCAGCCTCTCTGACCCCACTCTCTGGAACTCTATCTCACAGTCCCTCCAACACAACCCCTCCCTTGCCTCCTTCAAGACTCGTCTCAAGACCCTCCTCTTTGACCGTTCCTTTGGTCTCCCTACTACCCCTCCCCTCACCGTCCTCCACCTCTCCTGATCCCAATCACCAGTTCGGGTGCGGATCCCTGACTGTCCAGCACTTTGGGACGTCCTGACCTGAGAGGCATATAAAACTAATTTGTTGTTGTAGGCTCGACTACACTAACTCCCTGCTTGCCAGCCTTCCCGACTCTTTCCTCCACAAGATGCAGATCATCCAGAACTCTGCAGCTCGTGTCCTCTCCCACACCAAGCTCCGTGTCCCCATCAATGCCACCCTCACCCGGCTCCACTGGCTCCCCATCCCGAGAGCTTTATTGTTAAAGTTCCATTTTAGGGTTAGAGCTTTGAGGTGACTATTTAACTCACCATTTACTTCTACATATGAGGGCCAGCTTTCATAGAACTATCAGAACCACTGCATATGTTGCTCGACTCTTTAATACTTGGCTCTGCATACTGAGAAATCACCTGTGTTTTTGTAGAAGTCACCTTGATAATGAGAAAGTATTTTTTCCTGTTTGTGTGCTTACAATTTGTCTTAATATTGCATGTCACTGTTCTAGCAATTGCTACTGTTGATGGCTTAATGTTGCACTGGGTAGAATATCAAAATATTCTTAAAGGTGGAGGGAATGCACACTGCAGGGAGGTTTAGTTGTGATTGAAAATGCAGCACATGGCAATATCTTGTACTATTGTTGCCACATCCACTTCCACAGAGCAAGAGCCGTGACCTGGTCCTCTCCCACGTGCCGTTGTCTGTAAACTACAAAATCTTCTGACTGTTGAAAGGCAGACCTTTTGCACAGTCTGTCACACTGTGCAAATTGAGGCAACAATAGCGACGGCTGGGACACAGGCAGCTTCTGGATCATCTGAGTCAATTTTAACATATACAGTTGTAACTATCCTCATTCATTTGTACATTAGCCTGCCTATGTTCTTCATTCACTTCTTGAATATTTCTGCTATACATTCATCGGTACTTTGGATGATATCAGCAGTATCTTTATGGATTCCACAGAGTACAAGGTATAATTAGATAAGCATGATTCCTTTGTTGATTCTTTCTGCAGCAATACTTGCACCATGCGTGATCGCCAATGACCTTAACTGGTTACGTATGAAAATAAAGTGTGTCAATGGCATAATACTGTATTTTATTCACCCAAGAATATTATCTTTTTTTTGTTCAACCTGGTGGGTGTCTGATGCACACAGAAGCTTATTGCCACATTTAGGAATAGCCAAACCAGACAGAGTTTCACATCTGCATGCCACCTACATGCAGAAACATTTTCTTCACGTTGGCTGTGTCTTGTAACTTGCTCAGTGCTGCTGGAATTACTATTATCACAGCTGGCCTATTTTTCACAGTGCATGCTTACCCACTGATAAATATTAAGTGAGGGGACAGTAGAAACCGTTATTGTACAGTATGTGCAAGCAAGACTGTGCATGTTGTCAATCAAGCTCTCCACAGATTAATTCCATTTCTATTTGACGCTCTGCAGCTTTTTTGTCTTTGGGCAAGTGCCTAGCTGAGAATTTGCGTTGTTTGTACTATTAATCATAAAACATTGCAAGTTAGTTTGTAAGAGTTACAAATTAACTAGGAATGTTTTATGATCAACAGAAGGTGGGTAGTATGGCGAGGCTGCTGTTAGCTTGCTTTATGGCTTCCATTCTGATCTTCTGAAGAAGAGCCTAGCACCAGTGGTATTTTTGCCCATTCACAAGTGGCAACAACAACAAAATTACATTTTGTATAGCACGTTTCACATAATTCAGCAATCTCTTGTTCGGTCCCTGAAACTGATTTTTTTTCACCCAAAAAATATTTTGCAAACATGGAGCCAAAGAGTCGATTGGTGTATCTGACAGTGATTGTTCATTTACTTCATGACTATTTATGGGGCAGTGCTGTGCACAAATTGTCTGCTACGTTCGTCTACAAATGCAGGGTCACTACACTTTACTATGAACTCGCCATTACATTATCCACGTCATCTTTGCTTTCCTTCCAGTATACTTTCTTTTTCTCCCTTCTCCAATTTCTTGCCACACCACGACTTTTGTCAGTCAAAACAAGAAGTAGTGATTATGATCCTAGGTCTTGTATGTTGCTCTCTAGCCGGTTGCTAGGCAGCGCATGAGACAGACTCAGCGTGACTGACCTTATTTTTTCCTCTTTCTCTTACCCCTACTCCTCCTACCTCTCCCACTCCTCCTCCTCCCATATGGGTGGCATCTCCACTTCATTAAGTGATTTATTGAAATCCTGACTACCAATCGCCCAAATATAAATTGGTCAGTGACTGTTTGTGGGACATTGCTGTGTGAACAAATTGGCTGCCTTGTTTGCCTACCAATACAGTCACTTTTACAGTAACATCCTTCTGAACGCTTTGAGAAGTCTTGAAAATAAATCGCTATATCAAATTGTAGGATTATTGTTATTTTTTCAAACTTATTTATTGGCATGTTTTATGGTAGTGTATATATATATTTGGGAGGTGGAGGGGAAAAGAAGGAAGGAAGCATGACAGAGAGCATTATTTCCTTTGGTCATTCAGTGGACTTGGCTACCTAAAAAGTAAAACATTTGTGTGCAGAGTAATCTTCTGCTTGATATTACATTGATGGTATAAAGGATTTGTTACTGAAGTGTGATGGGGCATTCGCTTTGAGTGATATGGGCTCGCTTTCTGGTTGGTAAATTCTTCCCTCTTTTTACAAGTGCGTTTTAAGGTTTGCCAGAAGTGAGTTAAAACCCTTTTGTGTTTTTTTAAACAAAAATTGCAGCAAGATGTTAAGATAATGTGCACCATGTTGGCAGTGATGTTTCTGGCGTTGTGTGTCGGCAACAGGCACCCTCGCACTGGAATTCCACATAATAGCTTCTTAAACTGTTCTCAGTTTAAGGGGAAAAGTCTTGGTTGGTTTCTGCAGAACATGTGTACTTCTGATAACTCTTCTTGGATCTGTCTTCATTCGAGAAATGTTACTTCAGTAGCTACAAAACCTAACGTGAATGTTTTTAAAGTGCTTCATTTTTTTTACTCGATTATCATGGCTAAAGATTTTGCCTACTTCCTTTCATTATTTTTCTAAGCCATTCAACAAGAAAGTACAGGGAAGAAATTGATGTTCCAGATTTCTAGTCGTGTAGTCCAGGTCCCTATAACTTCTAATACATGCATTCTACAAGATGGCAAGATTTTTAATATAATAAATTGGCCAATATTTGTTCCTGTTAAGAGTACATAAAATATTCCCAAAGCAGATATGCCAAGAGTGTAGCTCAATCTACAATATTCAAGAATATGGATTAAGAACCAACGTCTGAAGAGAATTGACCATCGTGAATTTATCATTTCCCACACCAGCTGTCCTTATGGATGGACATGTTTGTGGTCCAAACTGTACCAGTGAAATGCATCATCTTCCATTTTTTTAAAATTACATAAATGGCTTTTTTTGAGAAAACTAAATCATTTATTTCATTGTATGCAATTATCCTGCAGCCATACTCCCAGGATTCATAAAATGATCAGTATCCCCTTCGATTTAAAATTTCCACTGAACTTTGCTGTGGAGACCAAAGTGGTTCAGTCAAAAGTAGAAAAATGCAAGGATTAGTTTTGACACTGACAGTAAAGACTACAAGTGAAGGTGAACACATTTAAAATGGTGTTATCGCAAACTGGGAACCAGTTGAATTTTGACATTTATGAATCCTTTTTTAATCAGAGAGAGATGGGGCATATTAAACAGCTTCACGACAAAATAAATAAATGTGTGGTTTATTTTGAACTGGAAGAACCCAGCATTTGAAAAATAACATCCACTTGAATGGATTTTCACGCACATCAAGTCAAAAACCTGCTGAAGAGAGAAGAAAAGTACCTAATATGATGAGTTTCTATATAGATCCAGTGTTAAGATTTCTCTGAGCCTACAAGTAGTAGCCAACCCGGCAAATGTCTGCGACACATTTTAAAGAGTTACTTTGAGTACCATTTTGGCTTGCTTTAAAATCTTTCCAAAATCGAATCCTGATGTATGGTGCTCTATTATATAATCCCATTGAATTTCAGTCCTTAATATTTCTAGATCCACATTTATTTAACTATGTACTGTAAAGTGAACCACACAGTGGGTAACTGATCAGTGAACCACCTCGATTTAGAACAATTTCAATGAGACTAAGTTTGCTCAATGAGCACACTGTCTCATCCTGACTCATTTGGTAACCCTGAGTCAGAAAGTTGTGGGTTTAAGTCCTACATCAAGGCTTTGAACTCACACAATTTAGTCTGGTGATTCAGTGTATGGCTGGAGATGTGGGAGGTCAAGTCATTCAGATGAGATGTTAAGTGAGGTCCCTTCTGTTCCTGTTGACGAGGACATTAAAATCCCATGGCACAATTTGAAAAGAGAAGTGAGTTTCTCCTGGTGTCCTTTCCACATCCCTCTCCCCCGTTAAAATTAGGCATTCATTTTGGCTGTTTGTAAGCCACTACCGTTCACAGATTAGCGGCTGCTTTCACCTGCAAAATAAAGTCACTGCACAGCAGAGGTTCTCAAGCTATGGGTGCGTGCGTCAGGGGAAGCGTTAGTTGCACTAACCAGTTGCTGTAACCTTCAGAGAGGCCAACCACCTCCCGACTCATTGAATGGGAGCAGGGAAGAGGCTGGCGCACACGGCCTCCCTTGTGAGAATGGTTTGAATTAAATTTCGTGAGGTTGGTGCATGCAGGCACACAGCCTAGCTGGTCCCATGCTCACAAGTAAGGATTTTCAGTTGGTATGGGGAGGAGTGGACAAGATTGACTTGAGCAAAAACAGGCTGACATTGAACAACAGATATGGGAATGGATAAATATTCTGCAGTTTTAGTCGAACACTTTTGCAGACTAGGAAGAATTCAGACAGTGTTTTTTCCTGAAGAGATTAGATGAAGGTGGAACTGAGTGTGGAACATAGTCTTTGAAGGAGTGAGCGATATCAGCAGAATTTTTTAAAATGTCTTCGTGAGGGGCAGTGCAATTGTTTTTTGTAGCCTTGGAAGGCTCACGAAGCTAAAAAAAAGTTTGAGACCTCCTGCTTTATAGTAACTTCCCACGGAACAGTTTGAAATGTCCTCCCAATATGAAAGATGCTATATCAAATGCAAAGAGTATTTTTCTTCCAGTGAGATTAAATTTATGAAAGCGATTGTCTTTGTCCTCGTTCAGCTCTTCAGTGAATTGCTTGAAAGTGACCATGTCTAATTTTTGGGACTCCATGCTTTCCTGTATCTATGCTCAAAGTTTGTACTATCTAGTTAGTCGGGGGAGGGGTGGCTGAGGATGGGGGGTTACATATGGCTGAGCCTGTAAAATGTGCTGATTACTCAACATGTTCGTGGCCAGGAAAAAAAATGGTGGTTTGCTTTTCCCTCTCTGGAGGCACCAAGAAAAAGCACTTCATTAAGTGGGTCTGAGTTGTAATCTAAACAAACTGTACATGAGATTGCCAAACAAATTACATTTCTGTGCAGACTTCAGAAATGTTTCAGTAGGTTTTCTCACTAAATGTATCTGGTTTGAAAGTGATTTATAGTTCTGTATCCGTCCTGGGATTGTTTGTAACTGTGGAAATGGGAAATCATGTAAAGATTCCATGTTCCTTATTTTAAATGTTTTTTTAAAAAAAGTTAAATTGAACCATATTTATTTCATGAGGAAAGGTTCTAATTTGTCCGTTTTTACAAGTGTTTCATATACTTTGTTGCAGAAAGTAAACCGATACTTCATTGCGGATTCCTGGCAAATTAATATTTATAAGGTAATACAATTTAGTGGCAGACAGGCTATTCATTAAGGAATCGACTGCATAACTAACCCATGCTTTAAGAATAAATTGTAAATGCCATTCCTGGTGAGTAAAGAGTAGTTTTTTTGTTCTATGCATCAGGCGAGCGGTAGTTCCCAAGTCAATATGTGAGGTTGCTTGCAGTACTTTTAACAGCTTGGCAGAGATCGGAAATAAGTGAAGTACTTGGGTGATATTGGATGAAGCAGATAGTAAAAATCATTAAATCAGTTGTTCTGACTTAATTCTTTCTAACGTACTTAACATTCAGTACACTTGAAAGTATTTACAGTTAACCACTTTGAGAGTTTGAATGTGATGAGGGGCGAGTTTTTTTTTGACTAGTTATAAATGAGTGTTAAGCTGGCTTGATAGGAACTGGAGAGACCTATTGTTTTTCTGAAGTTGAGCAGTCAGCTTCTCTTACAGCATGCATAAATACGATTGTAGATTGCAGTGTATTGAACTAGCTGATGTACAACATTGCTGGGAAAGCTTTCCATATTTTAAATAATAAGCATCTATTTATTTGCATTCTTTGTTTTTTCCCTCTAATTAAGATTGCATGGTCAATTATTGAAACTTTCACATAGTCTTGAATCCAATTTCCATCAATAATAAAAATATGCAGAAAGTCATGCATAATTCTTTTTGTTTGTTTTCTTTTATGCAGATTTATTAGCTAACTTGGCTAAAATTCATGAGAATTTGCCAAATCTACTTATTGATGAAGCTGGCAGTTCTCATTATGGTTGTACTGTAGTCACATAGTCTCTCTAGTGCTATTTTCCTAATTTTAACATCCGGAGGAAATCATTGAGGGATTAAATTCACAAAATGGGAAGCAAATGTTGTAGGAACCAAATCCTAGCTCTATTCTACCCTTGTAACCATTTTTATTAGTCCTCGCAGTTTAATGGCCAGACACGTCTAAGTATCCCAAGAGTCCATGAGAAACAATACAAATGATTATGAATGCTGGTGCATAGGAAATGTTTGAGTACTTAATGTCCTTTTGTACTTTCTTCATAACTCTGAGAGTTGATCCAGTGGTACTTATTGAATGACATTGAAATATCAAACCACAACTCCCAGTTTGCCAACAGTGAGATAAAATTGCTGGCATCTGTGAGACAGTGTTGAAAAGCATTTTTTTTAAAAAAAGTTATAGTCTGAGTGGAGTGAGCGAGCTGCCTGTGGTTTACAACAGATGTAACAGCTAAGACAGAAGCCCTGTGAGACCAGATGACTGGCCAGAGCTGTTGAATGACAGTTGTTGTCAAGTACACAGTGGGAATTTGTTCTTTTTTGGTTTCAGTGGACGTCACATTGTAGCTGATGCAAATAAGCCCCTGGGCAGTGGACTAATTTTGCGCTTGTGACTCGATACCACGTCAGCATATGTTTGTCAGTCATGTGGATTAGTTCCCACTTTTTCCTTTTGTAACACTGAAATTGGAGGGCAGCAGAAAGCTATGCACTGTGTTTTTCTTGTATTCCTGCCCAGATTAATCATCGCAGGCTAGATTTAGCATTGCCCACACATTCCATTGCTGCTGATCCCCTGCGGCTGTCCATGTCGATTTATGTTTTCAGTGTACAGCAGGCTTGCAATGCCTTCCCAAAGGTGACAGCTTGTCATTCATACTGCCTATTGCCGAGCCTTCACTGAGGATCTAAAGTGCCTTGAGGTTTTGGCTAACTTAATTGACGGCTCACAACATCCTGGTGAGGTTTTGCAGCCACATTCTCCTGCCATTGTAATTACTTAATTTATGCAACTGGAGCTGGAATTTTGTAAACCATGAAGAACACCTTCTCGTAGTGAGTTGAATGTAGGACAGACCCAGGACATATTCTGCTGAAAGCCTGCAGCAGTATAGAAAGCCAGAATCATTCCCCGAATGAACATGGACATGAGGGCTAACTTGAGAAAAAGGTTGAATTTGATATGGGATTGCAGCAAATTGTGCAGATAGGTGGCAGGTTCAGTTTAAATTTAAGAATGTGTAGTTTAGGAAAACAAACCAAGGAAGGAAATTTTCCCTGGTATAGTTCTTAATGAAGACGAAGAACATTGATGTGCAGTTACAAAGATGTTTAAAGTTGGAATGATAGGTCAAAAAGTTATGAAAATGTAAATAGGATTCTAGTTTTTTTCATTGAGGCATTGAATACCAAAGCAGGGAAGTGATGTTGCAATGTACAAGACATTAATTAGGTTCTGGATGCTTCATTATATCAAAGGATATATGAGACTTGGAAACTGTATAGAATAGGTTGACGAAGGTGATATCAGGAAGAATACAAAAAAAATTTTCACTGAATAGGTAAGTAGGTAACAAAGTGGCATTTGTAATGATAGTCATAAATTTACGACACTGGAAAGGGTTGAAGTTGACTATCAGATAAAGGTTAAAACATTGAATGCTTTGCTATAAGTAGCTGTTGAGATTTCAACCATAACATTTAAATGGATGACCATTTAAACAAGAAGAATATGAAAAGGTGGAGGTAAGGAGCAGGAAATTGGGACACTGGTGAATGAACTAAAATAAGAGGGAGTATAACTTAAGTAAAGGTCACCAAAGAATGAAATGGGATTGTTGAGTTACTGTGCCTCGCTGTTAATTTGGAGGTTTTTTTCCAAAAGGAAAATCCATCAATTCATAGCTGTAAAACTCAAACAATTAATTCTAGTAAGGATGCTCCTAAAATGTCCCAACTTGGTGCTTCTCTCTGAATAGTTCCCGTTTGTTTTTTCCATGGTTTTTCAAATCCAACGACACCAGAGAGGCAGATTACTTTCTTGTTTGACCCCACACTTGCACTCTCATTCACACGAATATAAACATATACGCACACTTTCCACAAGAGATCCCTGAGCAGGGTTCTCCAGCCAATTTTGCCCTCCCTAGCCCAGAGACGCTGAAGCTCCTCTCTTAATTTGACCAATTATTTTGGATTTGGCTTACTCTAGAGTAAACCTTTGCCAAAAGCTAATGCAAGTGTTTCATTAATTAAACAAAAATATTGAAAACCCAGACTACTTGAATGAAAAAATGTCTGAAAAAGATTCCAAAACCTTCAGGAGGGATGTCCCAGACGACAGACTCTAGAGCTAGTTTCACTTCTCCCTAGAAACTGGTAATAGAGACTTCTTGCTGAAAGTACATGTGTAATTTGAATCCCCCATGGTATGTACTGCAGTGTAATAGACAGTTGAAATGGATTATTTTGTAGGCCACTGATGTGCCCGGTTGTCCAACGGACACGAAGATCGGTATGCTTGAAGTCCAACAGAAATGTTGCTTTGTGCAAACCCACCTGATTTTGGAACTGCAATAGAAGTTGAGGGTGTTAATCACGTTCAGTCTGAGCAATAGAGTTTTTTCTAAATGAGGAAAAATCACCTGCTGGACTATCTTAAAGAGACTACAAGGTTGAATTCAGTATTGAAAATTGTAGCAGTGCCACAACAATTTGTGCTGTTACATAGGGGCTGTGTGAACTGTTTCCCAGAGAGCTTTCTGTGCTTTGCTATGAAGAACCATCAATGTTTGAGGCAGGGGTGGGGAAAGGTTGTTTAAATATATAAAGTAGGAATAGGTTCTTGTGTCCTTCTGTTTCCTCCTGCTTCCAAATAAGCTGCGATACTTGGCTACTTCAGTCATTACTTCAGTATTGTATATAAATCATTCATAAAGCTTTTTGAAGCTGAAGCGCAGAATGATTTGAGCTGTTGGGTTGAAAGTTCCATGAATGTATACTGTTTTTTGATTTTTTTTTTAAAAAATTGCACGTTAGATTATGTGAATACCTAAAGCGTTTTTTCGTAACCAGGTGAAATGATAAAATGAGGGATTTATTTTTTATGGCGTGGGGGAATAGGATAGCAAATTGGCTGACAGTTTTTACATGTCATGATGTGGAGTCCCGTAGCTTAGTATTAGAGCACTCGACTTGCAAGCAAGAGGACCCGGGTTTGATACCTGGGCGGGGCAAACCTTTCGGCAAGTTTCCTTACTCCACATGCCTCTGTTTATCCAGCAGTAATTAGGAACCCGGGTGTTAGTTGATTGGTGAATTGCTTTCCGTGGATAATAAGCCCACCAAAAAAAAATTGGTCCCTCCATCCAAGCCTATTTGTGATACACTGCTGTGTGTAATTAGCTGCAGCATTTCACCCAGAAATTGCACAGTGAATTCACTTTCCAATATATTCTGTGAAGCGCTTTGAGACGTCTCATCGACATGATAAACCGCTATATCCAATGCAAGGATTATTATATTATTATGATGTCAGCTGGCACACCGGCAGTGGCATGAAATGCACTCTGAAGCAAATCTAATTCACGTTGCTGAATGGGAAGTTAACATTTAAATGACAACAACAACAAAATTAAATTTGTAAAGTGCCTTTCACAGCAGAAGGACGTCCCAAGGTGCAGGACAGACGAGCTGGGGGGTGGGGTGGGGGAGGGTGGGGCCAGGGGGCGGAAGCAGGAGATCGAAAGCACAGTCGAAGAGGAGGATCTTGAGATGGGTCTTGTATTAGGCAAGGGAGGGGGCGAGGCATATGGAAGTTGACCCCATGTCTGCAGATGATTTCACCAAGAGTGACATAGAATTGCCGGTGATAATAATAATCCTTACAATTGATATAGCGCCTTATCATAACTTTGAGACATCTCAAAGCACTTCACTGTATATACAACAAAATGAATTGACTGCATATTTGGTGGGTGAAACGCAGCAACCAATTGCGCACAGTAGTCTCAACAACAACAACAAGATTACATTTGTATAGCGCCTTTCACATCGGGAGGACGTCCCGCGAACAGTCGTGGATTGAAGTGACCAATTTATTATTTTTTTGAAGGAAAAGCGATCTGAAAAGCGATCCACCAATCGACTAACAACCGGGTTCCTACTTGCTGCTAGGTAAACAGAGTTGTGTGGAGTAAGGAAACTTACCCAACATTGTGTCCTGATGGGAATCAAACTCAAGTCTCTCGCTTGATATGTGCTTTCTGGAGATGTTCTTGAACCATTGCAGTTTTGACTAAAGATGATTGTAATAATTATCATCAACACTTCCATTTGTACATATTGTACCTGTGTATGTGTAATCAGACTGTATGGAAACTATTCTGTCTTAAAACCCACAACCCGATCAGGTAACACCTCCCAACATTTCAACATTAAAGCACACAAGTAATGTGCTCACCTGGTGTTGTTTTTCATCCCTCTCTATTGACTGAGTCATTCACCTTATGTGGTTATTTTGTTCTCATGCTATCACTGGTGAGTTTTGCAGTGAGCCAAAATTTTAGGAATGAACTCCTGTGTGGTTGTTACCAGTGTTTTGACGAATACTGGGTTATTAAATACTGCTTCAGCAAATTGTTATGGGGTGTATTTTCAAACTAACTCCCTAGAATGCCCTTCTCAATCGCTGCTAATTGGCGTCTCGCGCATGCCCCCAAAAAACAAGAGGTGGAGCAATATTTGACTATAAAGTTTATATTTGTATTTCCAGATGCATGAAATAGTTCGTACATCTGCCTTCCTTTTCAATTTGACTCCCAACGATGCAGTTCTACTGCTCCTTCCTCTTTTAGGGCAGTGGTTTCCATCGCGTGTTGATCGACCGATTGGAGACCAGTGCCCTAGAATCATCATATCACTGACATTTATAGTATGGAAAAAGGCCATTTAGCCCATCAATTCTGAACTGGCTCTCGGATCAAGCTGTACTTGCAGACTCACTGCCCTGTCCCCATACCCCTGATCCCCACTTCTATATTGTTTTTTTAAAATATTTTTTGAAAAGCTTGATCTGTAAGAGAGAGATTACAATTGATAACACAATTGCCTTTTCCATATATTGATTTGTCAAAATTTCACAGTTATGACTGCTGTACTTGGGCTAAATCTGACTTCAATATGCTTTTTGTGATTTAGTTTTAGCCACAATTAAAATGTTGGGGATCTCCCCTTGTCCCGTGGTATTCTTGGCAATAAACGTGCCTTCTGAGTGAGGACAAGTGGCACGGATGTAGAGGAAATTGTGCAATGGGAGAAACTAAAATTGGAGTTAAGAGCCTGTTTGACTTAATTGCTTGATTCTAAATTTGCTTCCTCTATTTTTTTTTTTATCCCCGAGCCCTATGAGACAATTTTAACTAATAAACAGGTTTCTAACTGGATGATTTGTCAAACCTTATTGAATCAAGGGTTAATTGAAAAGCTGCAGTAATAAGATTAGAGCACTACCACTATCATCATATTTTCTTGTTCGCAATACCCTTCCTCCCTTTATGCATGCCACAAATGCCAACTTACTTCTTAGACAATGAGCTGAAAAAAATCAAAATGATTTGGCCATTCAAAGCCCCGATGTTGCCATGATAACCATGTTAAAACTTTCACTATACATGGGTAAGTGTGGGTGTTCGGGGGGAGAGGGAAGAGAAGTGATCGGAGTGGGGGAGGGTGTGGGATGTACCCTTGAGTGTCTTGTTATTTGTCATTTCCCCAAATTAAAAGGAAAGTTTAGTTCCCACATTCGTGCAGCCTATTTTTCTTTTAAATCTCCAGCTTATTACCATAGTTATGTTTGGATTCAAATCAGGACATTTCAGACTTTTTGTTTATAGAGATTCATTGGCACACAGTCTGGAGCAGTTGATATTCTGCGAGAAATCTAGAAGTGAATGTTTGTTTCAGGGAGGGAGGGGAGTGTTTTGACTATTTTAGAAATTGCAATGATTTAGGGTACTTTTGGAAATATTTTTCATTGTACAAGAACACCTGGAAAAATACGTCTACATTTGCTTATAAACTTGATAAATGCCTTTTGAGAACTTCGCTACTGAGCAGAGATAGAAGTTACTCGCGCCATTTAATGCATTGACGTTATCATGACATCCATTAAAGAATATTTCAATGATTCTCCAGAATGAGCAGTGGCAGTTTCCATAGCCATTTATTTATCCTGTCAGTGTCCCATACAATGCCACTGCAAGTTGTGTTGACTGATTCAAATCAAACACTGACTTTCAACCAGTTGAGCGTCCATAATTCTAGACACCGTCCAATATTCAGCTGACCCAAGTAGGTGCGTTGGAGGGCATTAGGACCTGGTAATGCCAAATCTGGAGTAAATGGCATACATTCCCTTTGACTTAATTGTTCCAACTATAAAGGAGGCTTCTTAGATATCTAGACTGCCACCAGACTATTGAACAAACAAGGCTGTAATATCCAAAAGGTCAAATGTATCTTGAGCAAATGTCCCTTTGCACATACTGAAAGAAATCAGATTCTAGCATTGGGTAACATTTGATAAATGGATATGCAAGTCTACGAAAGAACATTGACTAGAGAAATGATGAATTGCCATGTGTTTGAGCAGGGTGCCAAGAATGAAGCAGGAGCAATTAATTGCTTTGGAGATGTGAAACTGAGAGGTCTTTTGAAAAGCAAATTGGCAAAATGTCTGTTTTTCCAACTTGGGTGATGCTGTTTGAGCTGCAACTCATCTCCTTGGACGCTAATGACAATGGACAACACTGGGGCTTTGAAACGCCTTTCATGTTAAACAGGGAGCCTTGCCATCATGATCTCTTCCAAAAATCAAACAATTATAAAAATTTGTGATTAACATCCTTTTAGTTTTGTTCTGTCCATTTCTGTTTTATAAGCTTTCTTTGTTTAAGCAATGCTGCTGATATAATTGGGGTACTTGATTGAAAGTCATACGTAGCTGTTGGATAGCATTAGCATTGCTACACCCAGGTGTGCTTCGCCTCGTATAACTGTCCTCCTATGAATTGGGTTCAGCAGTCCTGCTAAGCTAGCAAAACTGGTGATATAATCAAAGCTATTTAAAAAAATGGAATCAAAAGGATATGTGTATCTTAGGTTTTGGAGCAACTTTTTAAACTCCCCAGGTGTGAAGATGGAACACGTTTTAACTTTTGTGTGAGGCTGTGAATCTATCATTTAACCCTCCCCACAGTGGACTGCAGTAACAACAACAACTTGCATTTATATAGCGCCTCTCACACAGGGCAGTGTCCTGGAGCACTTGACTGAGTATTGTAGATGTAGCCAGTGTCTTAGCTCTTCTTAGACCATGGTATCATTTATATGTGTAAAGTGTTGTGAGTTAATTGGAAGAATGAGAACTTTCATCTGAAGAAAAGATGTCCTAAAGCTGTGATTTTATTCTGAATATATTCGGCACATCTCGAACTGGTCACTTATCTAACGCTTTGTTAAAGGTTCACAGTGCTTGTATTTTGTTCCATGGGTCTCGTGTGTACCACTTCATCTTGTTTATTTTTAGTGGTGTGTTTTCCAAACAAGATACTTGTTGAAATCTTCAGTGTAAATTGTGGGGGGATAACTCAGTTAATCTTGCATTTGATATGCTAATAATTACTTAAAATCATCAGTTTTCTGTTAAAAGGCTATTTAAGCTATAGCCCACAAATATAATACATATTTTGATTGGTTTCTGAATGATCTGCACAGATTCTTATGTGTGAATTTTATTAAAAAAAGTCCTGTATAAAATTGTTGCAACACTGAACATGGTCTGGCTATAGACTCAATTTTAAGTTTCTTCCACTCTCTCTAAAACGCTAATTTCAGATGCTGTCCCTGAGAGAATTCGGGATACCTAGCTGTTAATTTGTTTTAATTTGCATTTGCCAGATCACAAAAAAGCCACTTATAGTTAATTCACGTAGGCTATGAAACAATGTTCTTTATTGACTGAGAAACTTGCAGATTATGCTCATAGATTTACTTGCTTGCTCCATGACTTGGTTTTTAATTTATTGTTATATTTGAATATATTACAGATATATGTATTGGACAGATTGGGGAGAAGTGCCAAAGATAGAACGAGCTGGGATGGATGGTACGACACGATCTGTCATCATTGACAACAACATTTATTGGCCAAATGGACTGACTTTGGATTACGAGGATGAAAAACTATACTGGGCAGATGCTAAACTGAGTTTCATTCACCGTTCAGACTTCGATGGAACCTTCCGGTGGGTGTTTTCTAAAAGCTTATCCACAGTAATCAGATAAATTATGACTTTCGACTGTTTTAAAACACATAATTACCCAGGCTTGACATTTGAAGATGATGATAGGCCATGTCTACTGCACACTTCAGTTAAGTGGTTGGAAGACTTTACCTTTAGTGCTGGGTAATTTTTTTTCAAAAAAAGTTTCCACCAGACATTTTATGTAACATTTTCCAAAAAAGTGTGTGTGTGTATGGCGGCGGGTGGGATGGTGGGGAATAATTAATCCATACTTTGATGCATTAAAAGAAACATTTCCATGGGACAAGCCTTCAGTCCTTTCATGGGAACTCATTTGAACAGAAGAAAGCATTAAGGTATACGTGACATACAAGGGATTCACACGTCCTTTACATGGGATGATGTTTCAGAACAATTCACATTGCAGGGTTGGACACCAAGGAAGGGGAATGGGAAGGTGACCATAGGTTGATTGATGAGGTAGGTTTTAAGGTGGTATTTTAAGATGGATAGAGAGGGGGAAGGTGGAAGAATAGATATTGGGAGTTCCAGATGGGAAAAGTGACTGAAGGCTTGGCCACAAATGGTGTTGCGGAGAACGTGGGGGAAGCTGCAAAGATAGTACCTTTAGTTCTGTACTTTTTTTGCACAATCCCGAGTGACCTCTTGCTTTCCCTAAGTAAACTGCTGATCTCTTTGCAGTAGATCATTTTTCTGTGTCGGGTTACGAGTGGAAAACAGCAATGGCAATGTGAGGTTGTTGCCATCAGTATTAGTGACAACTGAAATTGTTTGTTAGTGGTGATTAGAGGTAGCTCCCTGCTGTTACTCCTTGACAGTCTGTGCAGGGGGCTATCATTTGGGGGATAAGCTGAAAGAAATCAAAATTATAAAGCGAGGGAGACAGATTAAAGAAGTAAAGGATAATGAATAAAGATGGCATGGGCAGGGGAGCAAATTAGAGTAAGACTGATCAGAAAGGAAGACAGATTTACAAAGCAAGAAAAATAGCAGTTATTTTTATTATGAAAAGGCAATTGAATGAGTCTCCATGAAAGTCGGGTGGAGATGTCCTTTGACACCTGGATTGCTTTAGTTAGGGAAGTGAAGGAAGGGGGATAAAGGTGCAGAGGTTGGAGCTTCCCTTGTGCCAGAAATATGGTTTGTCATTAAGTAGTACGTGACCCCCTACAAAGCACATGTTGCAGCAGACAGATGCTCAATTCAGGATGTACATCCTACTATTACAAGAAAATTTATTTTTACATGTATTTCTTCATTGTTTACAACAGATTTACAGCGAAGGTGCCATAAAGCAAACCACTCAAACTTAAAAGTTGCAACAACTTTAAATGTAAACTTCCTTTAAGCTTGCACCTAATTTATTGTGACAAAATTAAAACTGCTGTGACAGTAGATTAAAGAGAGAGATTGTTCATTCGGTAGCTGTATAAATAAGATAAACGTTTATTGTGTTTTTAAAAAAGAACTTCTATTTAATGTAATGACAGTGACTGGTGATCAGAAGCCTTCCCTTTGAAATCTGTTTATGAATATGAAGAAGTAACTGTAAAAATAAACCAGTCCTAGTGATTAAATATTTAAATGAGTTCTCTATATTCAACAGCTGATTCTTGCAGGGTATAGTTTTTCCTTTAAAACAGAAGCCCACATCTTCAGTCGGAACTTTTCTTAAAAGTTGTATATTTGGCGAAGGCCAGCAGGAGAGTGGGTGAACACAATGCAGTGTATTGGTGTGTCACACCTGGGTTTGTTCTCTAAATTCTTCACCTGGTGATTGTTTTTTAAAAAAAAAGTTCAGCAAGCCCTTTGAAAGGGGTAGGAAGAGACAAAATGACTAATGCCTGGTTAATAATGCACTTATCACAACTTGAAAAACATGGGGTTAGATTGGGCTTGAGCCACACAATCTTAAACATGCATTACACTGGAGCCGGAGTACCGAAAGAACAGCACATTGATTTGTGGCAGATGCCTATCAATTCGGGCATTGTTCAGAATTTTTTTCTTGAAGCACTTGTTCAGCCAATCGAATTTCAGGAATATAGTATTATTGTTGGGACTGCTCACCTAACAACTTGTGTCATAAAATAATGCAGTGGAATCTAATGGGGGAGGCAAGAGAAAACTGACATGGAAGTATTTTTAAAAAAGGATCACTATCAAGTATGTGTATTGTTTAGAATCATCGGGTGAATGAGTTCATGCTTTGCACTCTGGAGCAAACCAGATTTCAAAATAGCTAAAAATGATATTGGATTTCATGAAAATAATATTTCTCCAAACAAAAAACAAAAGTTGCAACAAAAAACCTCTGTTCTAATTAAACTGCTGTACATTACAAAGGCTCACTTGGACAGCTGAAGTGAGCACATTTTTCATGGTCTCATGAACATCTTAAAACATATGTGTATTTAGCTTTCAAATGCACCATAAGTTTGCTTTTAAAGAGCATTCAAATCTTGGAGTTAAAATATTAAACCTTCAAACATACTGTAACATTGTGAATATTTAACAGTGCCCTGGTTATACTAAGACTGGCAGCACACTTGTGAATGTGAAATTAATGCTGCTTGCTTTGCATTTCTCAAAATGAGTTGAGCAATGGGATTGAAGGAAAGTGCAGGTTGATACAGTTTTGGTTTACTGTTACTGTGCTAGACCAATGCGCTGGTGTACTGTATGCACCCATATGCACCCATCTGGACCTAAATGGAACATTTCCAGGTATGGAACATTTCAGTGGGATATTCCACAGCCAGCACACTGCGACCAGCCTTTCCTAACTGCTGTTGTGTCATCTTTTCCATTCTAAATTATGTTCACTTCAGCACCCTGCGTGTAACCTTTGCAGCGCACAACGGTTCAATTAGAAGAGATTTTTTTCTTGTAAGTTTTGGTTTAAAGAAATATTAGTTTATTCTAGTATCTAATTTTCAATATTTTACAATTTACTTTGCTTAAGACTAATTCCTGCATTGATTTTAATGGGTAGGGGTGGGGGGTGGGGTGGTAGTTGGGGAGAGGAAGGAGCGGGTTGAAGCCCTGCCAGATTTTAGAACAGCAATAAATTATATTTGTATAACGCCTTTCATGTTGGGAGGACGTCCCAACGTGAAAGGCGCTATAAAATCAACGCAGCTAGTAGTCTTAAACAACGTAAATTAAAGAAAATTAGGAGAGTTTCCTGGGCTTAAACGTTTGCACCTTCAAGCTGTATTGGTACACATTTTAGCAATTGTTATTGAAGATCCTTTTTTTAAAATCAGGAAAAGCAGAGTTGCTGCACAGCAGTTTGATCTTGTTTACTATGCTGAGCAACCCAAAAATAGGATAACTTGGGAATAACTTGAGCAATTCTAATTAACATACCCCCCCCCACCCAAAAAAAAGTATTTTTACAATTCGCATGAGAAAGACTGAAGAGGAGATCTTCCTCAGCAAAAATATATTAATATATTCTTACTTAAATGGCGATGGGGAAATGGTCTGTGTTAAAAGTACTACCCTACACTTAGCTTTTCCTTCAAATGCTAATAACACAAGAAGGTGCCTCACCAATCCAGGTAGCTTTTTGCATCACCTTTACCAGCTTGTGCTGGGATCATCCTTAGAGGTTAGCAATTTACCATGATTTTCAATAAAAAATACTTATCTGTGGAAGGGGGGAAAGAAGTGAAAGTGTTACTGTTTCATGGATTTTTTTTAAAAAAAGCAGCTTAAATTGATACGTTTTTCAATGTGCTTTTTGTGAGCATGATTTGTACTTTTATCAACGAGGTGATCGTTTCAGTTTACTGTGAGAAAATGCTGAAATTTAAGCCTCTAAATGGTGTTTTCTGCAACACTTGCTTCAGCTGCTGAAAATGTGCTTCAGCTCAATCTCAGAGCTTGTACACATCTATGGGCCTCTCGTGAACACCCCTCCACCCTCCTTCCCTGTCCATACCTGCACAGTGTTAATTAAAAAGCAGTGTCTGCTTCAGTTTTCTTCACCAGTTTAGTTGTTTGTAAAATAAGCCAGCAGTGTTCTGCCCTTATTTCTATCCCCATTGTGCCACATTACAGAATTTTTTTCCCCGTTCTTTATGCAAGCTATCATAATTAAACGAAGCCTCTCCCTTGCCCTGGTGTCCAGTTTCTAGAGAATATTTACCCATACGCGCTCATCTTCAGACTTGGCAGGCTGTGCCAGTCAAATTCACTCCGTCTCCTGTGGCCAGTGCATGGAGCAGATGAAGTGGTTTAGTCAAGGCAGCTTTTCAATTATATTTCAGTTTGTTCCCTGAAGCAACAACCCTTATTAATAAGTTAGGATGTGGGTTGATACAAGCAGATTCACTACATTTTCCCCGAGAAAACATTTGTGTTAATAAGCCGAGCTGTGGGTTATCATGGGAATATGTCTGGCTGCATTTTTTCACTTTGTTCAGAATCATTTTGCTTCGCGTCACTGCGACGTATCCATCAAAACTATGTGCAGTGAAAATGACTATTCAATGCAGACTTACGCTGAATATAAATATGAATTTATGCTGCACTGTTTCACAAAATTGCCAGGGTTTTATTTAAAGCTCTTGCTTATTCCGTGCTACAGTGTTTTGGTGTTGCTACTTCTAGTTTTTAACCCCCATTTTTCAAACCTTATAAGGACTTCCCTGTGACAAGTTTTGTTTTCTCATTTGAAATTGATCTGACAATTATTTCAATATTTGCTTCATAAATACAATACATATACACACGGAAGTATTCTGCTTGTCTACTAGTGAGTTGACCAGAGCTGTACTCTATGGAACCTCACCACAGATGCTGTCAGGCTACTCAATCCTGGAAGGCTGGGAAGGTGTACAGTTGAGGCTGATTCTGTCCACCTTATGTCCACAGTTAGAGCTAATGTTGAACTGCATGTTCTTCCATAAAAATCTTGGATACAAAAAGCCATTATCCCATTTATATTACTGTCTGTTTGTTTCTCCATTGAACCCATCAATCTTAATCTCATTTCCCTGCTCATTCCCTGTATCCTCTGATGTTCTTGCTCTCTGTTTTTAAATGTACAGGAGAACCAAACTACCTCAAATCAAGTGCCTGAGTAATGAGTTGAATTTCATCATACCAAATGAGGGGTATTTTCTCTAAAGCGTATCAGTTGTTTTTCTTTATTCGATCTTTAGGAAATTCTACCTCCTTTACACATGTATACATTTTGAATTCAAATGCATGTTTGACACTGCTGTATTGGTAAATTGGGTACTTTAGTTTAAAACTTTTGAGTGCTTGCTTGGACTACATTTTGAATGATTTTTTCAAGCTTTGATCCATGAGGAGTCTTGCAAAAGTTACAGTTTTATAATTGTGACTTTTCAAAGGATTCAGGGGAATGGGTATCTGTGTGGCATGCAAAACTACTGCATGCAGCACTTTACAGTAATATATCATAAGATCTGTGATGCTAGGTCTAAGTTGGCTGAGTCAAAACCCAGGTCACGTCAATGGAGTAAGCATTGAGACTTGCCAAGAAATGTCTGTTGATTTGCATTTATTAAAATAGATTTTACTTGATATGCTGGGCACGACGTCACAGATTGATCAGCCAGTTTGATGAGTGCTGCAATGCCTTAAACTTTGCTATACAACAGCCCTTTGTTTTTAAGGTGTATTCAATTGACTATTTTGGTGAAATTGTGGCATACAATATTAATGAAGTCCCATCCCTAGCTTCCAAGGGTGTACATGAGTAAGCACGTTAGGTAAGTAGGTTTACTCACCTGCACTACGCCCTCAGACCAGTCCTTGCCAGGCTCCACTGGCTCCCCATCGCAGAACGGATCGACTTCAAGATCCACACACTCGTCTCCCTTTATGCTCTGGCACATCCCTACCTCTCTGACCTGCTTACTCCATGCTCCACTTTCGCCACCTCTGCCTGACTGGCTCCGGGATCCTGCTTGTTCTTCATCCCATTTGCTCCACCATCGTCAGCCTTGCTTTCAGCCACTACGCTCCGAAACTTTGGAACTTTTGAGCCTCATTCCCTCCACCTTTTAACCCTTCTTCCCCATTTTCAGATCACATCTAAAGACCTTCGACCGGGCCGACTATCACCTACTCTTCCTCCGCTCCCCTCCACCCCCCCCCGGCTCAGTGTCACTCTCCACCACTTTTAAGCGCTTGGAGACGCAATCCCCTCATGAAGAGCACTATATAAATGCAATTTGTTGCTGTTGTAAGTGTGGGTTTTTAATGCTCATTTCTCTTCTTTCCCACACCCCCACCCCCAATCCATATGCAAGTTTGTAATTATTCTTTATTTGGTTAAAATGCTTTTTAGACAGGGAGGCAAAAAAGGCATTCTTGTTAAAGACGATTATGGGTGATCCTTGCACTCATTTAATGTTGCATATTTCACTGTTATATTGGATATTTCAGGATTACATTCAGGGAGAAAGGGCTTGATTGCATAAAACAACATGATTTCATTAGCTTGCTAAATGGGAATGGGTGGACAATAATATGTTTAAATGGAGTATCAGGAAAGGGGTGCTAATCCTGTTTTGCTGTGTAATTGGATGGGTTGTACATCATTTATAACGGTGCTTTAAAAAAGGCTGCTAGAATATATGGTGAGGCGATTTTGTGTACAGCCATTACGATCAATTAAGGAAGAGATAACCTGCTTTATTATGTAATAAAGGCAGTGCTGTGCATGTGAAACTGCACAACAACAACGACAAAATTATAGTTGTATAGCGCCTTTCACATCGGGATGACGTCCCAAGGCATTGGACAGTCAGTGATAATTGCTTCCTCTTTAGTTTCTCCCTCTCTCCCCCCCCCTTTGTTGCTGTGAACACAGTGTGAAGAAGATATCTTATATCATTCTATATGAACATGAAGGGAGAATAGGCTTGTTATTTCTATTATGACATTTAAGTTCTGTAATGGATGAAACCACTGGAACAGCATTGCCTACTATAATTGAATAGAATATTTTTGCTTATTCGCCCACAAAACATAATCAATTCACTTTACAATGTGTTCTGTGAAGCTCTTTGAGACATCTAAAAGATGTGATAAGGTGCTATATCAAATGCAAGGATTATTATTATTGAGATATCTATCTATATATATATGTATATAAAACGTAATTGTTTTGTTAATTCCCAGCATTTTCTTTGCTCTCTTAAACTGAAATTGTCAACTTGTATTCTGCTGTTGTTCAAAGGGTACAAGCCCTTTGGTTCCATGCCCAATTACAGTCGATGTTCAGTCATGGGGAGCATCACAGACAATCCCAAATCTGTTCAGCTGACATGCACACTCACACACTCGCACACTTTCTCACACTGGTTAGCTATCAACTCTGATTTTCCCGTCCCATTCTTCCCCTTCTGTCTGACCCTTCAATCTCCCTAGCTCTGGGTCACTGAGGTGAATTGGTGTGTCCTGGCCTAGATCAGCTAACAATACAGATTAGGAATCAATCCTGTGGGGTACCTAATCCATATGCCTCAATGCCACACTGAACCGTGGACAAACTATTTGCATGTCGGGCGAGCCCCTTTGACTCTTTTGCTTTATGCTTTCCTTATGCCATGCTTGATTCCCTGTCTGAGAAAAGATGAGCAAACAGGTAAACTGCTCCCAATTCTCCGCCTGTAGCAAGCTGCTTATGCGTGAGCTGCATTATCCCAGAATTGCTTGTCTTTACAATATTACTTCAATTTTTGTTCAGGAAGCATCAGGCCTGCTTGGAACTTTGCCCAAAGGCATGACTGAAGTTGGGAATTCAGCGTGTGAGTAATCATGGCTATGAAACCCCGTCCCATGGATTGGCATTCTGTTGCGCTTTTGTATTGACCAATCCTCCTCTGCCCACCCAGTGATAATTGCTTCCTCTTTAGTTTCCCCCTCTTTCCCTCCCCTTTGTTGCTGTGAACTATTCACCAATTGATGGCCCAGTTAGGTTTCAACCCCACCCCCCCCCCCCACCCGCATCTGTGCACCTTAAGTCTCTGGCAGCAGCATGTTGGACACTGACATATCATCCTTTCATACTTCTTTCATATAAAGTCTGCACAAGTGATTTCCTCTCTCAGCTGAAAGACAAAATGGTTCCACAGATGCCCATCGATAACATTGACTCCTTCAGACCATAGTCATGTGAGCTAAAAAGGCTGTGAGCCACTTATCTCTCAGCAAGAGAAACAATCAATCATATAAAGATACTCAACTGCAGAAAAAATCATCTTTTGCTATATAATGTACATTTCTTCCTCATTCTTTGAAGATGCTAGACACTTAATTGCAGTGCTTTTGTAAAAAAAGAGCTTTTTAATTGCATTTTACCAGCTGTTTATGTCATGCAAATGCCACCCGTGTAAGGTAGAAGATAATATTAACTCTGCACTTTTGTTTCTTCTAAGGATTTTAACTTAAACAAATGCAATTATTATTAGATTTCTCTCCTAAACTGGTCTTTGTTTCATCAGGCAAGTGGTGGTCGAGGGTTCACTTCCACATCCGTTTGCTTTAACATTGTTTGGGGACACCTTATACTGGACAGACTGGAACACTCATTCTATCCACGCTTGCAATAAATACACTGGACAAGAACGCCGGGAGGTACACAGCAACATTTTTTCTCCTATGGACATTCATGTCTTTAACCAGCAGAGGCAACCAAATGGTAAGTGCTTGTGAACATCTTTTTTTCCCAAAAACAAAGGTTGCAGATTATGCATAGTTGCATTTTACTAAAGTGTTAGTGGCCTAGGATGGGTCATCGAACATCTTGTGTAGCCAAGAGGGCAGATGTCTTGTTCCCAGAACACCACCAATATTACTTCCAGTATACTATTGACTAGAGATATCAATGTAAGATAGTTATCGAACAGAGAAATGGGGAGTTTAGGAGAATGTTTTTCACACACAGTGATTTGGATCTGGTATGCCCTGCTGAGGCGGTGGTTGAGGCAGAATCCATACTAGCTTTCAAAAGGGAACTACATAAATACTCAACAAGGATTCATCTGCAGGGGCATGGGGAAAGAGGAGGTAAATCGGACAGAAAAGATTGTTTTTAAAAGACCTTCTGTGCTGTAAATTTCTATGGTTCTATATGAGTCAAGCTCTTGATTGAAACTCCCAACAATTTGCACTATTGTGCCACCCATTCGGAAATTATTCTTTAATCTTCAAAATGCACATATGATTATCCATCTTATCTCCACATGATTTTAGAAAACTCCATCGATTTATGAAAGCATCTTCCATTTCTGAACTAAATGTGCAAAATAGAATTTCTGAGTTCTATTTATGTATTTTATTTTTTCCAAGTAGCAAAATCTGATCTTGTCAATGTGTTAAGAGTTCAACCCAATTTGTATATTAAGGGGAAAAGACTAATGGAGGGGGAAATACTATTGTAGATGGCAGGTACATCCATGCCTTAAATTGATTGAAGTACTTTGTAGGAAATCAGAAGTTGCTGGCGATGAGATCCTTTGATACAATATTTAGAATTGTAGAATCTTAGTGTGACAAGGGCAAAATAATTATGAATCTCAAAAGCACTGTTATTCAAATAAAGAATATTCACCTGATCTTGCAAAAGGATGGAGATAGCTGAACAGCTGGAGATAAATTGTCATGTGTTCTTTATTCTGGTCCACAGGCTGTTGCTTGGATCAAGAAAATGACCTTTCAGTCAGAACTGGAAATGATTATTTAAAGCAATTACTGCTGCTCTTTTTTTAATACAATTTTACATGCGTGTGTGCGGTTCCATTCAATTCTTGAATAAATTAAATCTTCACATCAGTTCTTAAATAGGACACTGGAGAAGATCATAGTTTTTTTGCATAGTATGTATTTTGGTACATGAAAGAGTTTATTTAAAGTGTTTCCATATGGTTATGTGTAACAGCTGTAAAAGCTATGCGTAGCTGGGCCTGAAGCCTAGTTGTGTATTTTTATATTACCAAATATCAAATTGAAATTCTGTGATTGTTATTTTAATGCAGAACGTAATTGATTCCTCAGGTTGCTATTTCAGCTGTAATGGTGGTTACTTTACCATTACTACTTGATACTACATTGTACTTAAAGTGCTTTGCATTGTTCTACCATTTTTTTTGCAGTGGCTGCTTTTAAATTGATACAGTTTTTACAGGTTTTGTGTTTTACAATGTTAAGATAAGGTCAATCTTTTACCCCTCTTTTCTACCAAAAAGTGGATTTTGCTAAGTAACAACGTCTTACCATTGAAAGCTTCTATTTCTGCAACAAACACTTACAGAGAAAACCCATTGATGCCTTTTTGGAGCTGCATCTTGTATGAGTTCAAACTTAGGGCCACCTACAGAGTGTAGATTGCACATTTTCATCCTTTTGGGGAAAGGCTGTCTAGGTTTAATACATGGAGGGAATCTTCTTCCTTGGGCTGTTTCGGTTTATTTCCTGGCAGTATGTTCAGAAAGGCACCTACTGATTGTAGATAGGGTGATAAGAAGGGAGAAAATGCAAACGGAATTGTAAATACGCCTTTTTGATTTTAAAAACATTTCTAGTTTTGTTTAATACAAATATACAATACTTGGAGTTGGGGAACAGTTCTGCTGGGTAGTATGTGTTAGTCATTAAATAATCACTTTCAGTAAGCTAGGAAACACAAAGCGATTCTTTCAGTTTATAAAACAGTTTATAAAACTGTGAACAGATAGATCTCCCATCTATAATGTGATAGTTTTTAAGATCATTCAGATTCAGTTTTATGAATAACGTTTATACAATATTGACTGAACAAATGTTTTGTTAAAATGTGACATTCAGATTTACTCATTGGATATTGTCCAATGCCACAGGCACACTGCACTTTGCTTACATCTGCGCTCTATACTATAATATAATGATGGAGCACGGGGTAAGATTATTTACCCAATCATCTTTTTGGATTATGCATGCCTGAACTCCGTGGAGATGTAGACTGGTGATTGGTTTCTTCCCCATCTATTCTCTTACCCTTGAGGTTGAAAGAAACTGAGATCAAGTCAGCCCAGGACTCCCTTTCATTAGAGCAAATAGAGGCTTGGAAATGGGCTGCCCACCTGTTCAGCCATTTCATGGAAAATGCCTTTAGGGAGAATGGGAATAACTTTGAAGGCGTCTGAGGAAGAACTCCATGTAATTACGGTGCTGGTGCTTGGTATCTAATATCCCATTCACAAAATGTATTATCATGCATATTGTTTATTAGTTTTTCAGCCTTCGTTTAATTCTCATTTGAAGCTCTTTTTCATCTCTTCTGCATTGCATTTAAATAAGAGCAATTCCATGAATCGGAGTAGATTGATTGGCTGAGACTGCTAAAGATTTTGGAGACTAATTTTTTCACTGTACAACGGTTTGATATATGTAGAGTATTGTATTATGGTACACAACCTCTAGGTGGACCAGTTGTTTCTTTGCGGCAGAGTGTGAAAAACCTGTTGCAGCCAAAAGAAAGATGAGTTTTTTTTAGTGCTCTGTGTACATTCACCAATTGTGCTTGATTTAAACAGCAACAAACCCATGTGGAACCAGTAATGGTGGCTGCTCCCATTTGTGCCTGATGTCTCCAATCAAACCGTTTTATCGATGTGCCTGCCCAACTGGTGTCCAACTGCTAAAAGATGGGACGACGTGCAAAGATGGTATGTTAGCACTTAAGTTTAAGAGAATCCAGCAATATTAAAAGCTGCTGGGGGTGGGGGGTAGTCTGCTCGCTTTTAAGAATTCAATTTTTCTGATGATTTTCATACAAATATCTTTCCATAAACAAACATTTAAAGAAAAGATTGAGCTGGAAACCGAATCTTGTTTTCATCTATTATGTAATTCAAGCTTTTAATATCTGATTTGTGCTTATTTGTCTTGCTGTGGGCAGTAAGGTTTGAGTGCGGCATAAATGGTACTCGTGTGCCTAGCGTATGTAATACATTTGTAATTTTGACATGGACAAGGTACCAATACCAGCATTCTAAAAGTCAATTTACTTTAATGTGGTACTAATTATATTTCTTCTTGTGCTTCTGATTTATTCTTGTCATCACCGGCAATATACCTGTGACGTTAAGTGCTTGCCTTATATTCTCCTGGACCCCCACACATTTTGGATGGGCAGAACTATTATCTTTCACCAAATTCAAGTGATAATAAGTAAATTTCACAGGCCCACTAATATGGTTTTACTGGACTCCTCATGCTGACACTGACTTCCTATAAAATATAAATACAACAAAGTAGGTAATTTATAAATGCTCAAACTACAAGTGAATTGCAGTCAATCCTGTGCCTTAAACTCAAGATTTCTTTTTCACAAGGAGGCATTGAGTGCAGTGCACCTTGCTATATTTTGGGAGCTCTAACCTTATTGCATGACGTCTCCTGTGGTTTTCGTTTGGTGTTGGGCAGATTTGTTTTTTAAAAAATTGGATGGTATCATTAAACCACTCTTGACAAATCAACTGTGAAAATATGAAGAAATATTCCCATTGAGTTTCAGATGACACCAGAATAATAAATGTGGTTGCTGGAAGAGTACCCACCTAAACTTTTAATTTCCACCTTGACTTTGCTTTTAATACCACATTATCCTCCATGTGCAGTGCCGTCTTAAAAAGAAAATAATAGTTGTGCTTTTGTTGGAGGAGTGAAGAGAAAGATGAGGAGGAATGTGTTTTTGATCTAAAACATTTCCCAGAGGAGGATGGTTTGTTTTTTTGGAAAGGAAAAAAAAGTTTTTTTTTAGATGTTCTCCCAGTGGAGAGATTCCCAATTTAAAAAAAAACTGGTAAAGAACTCCGGGCTGGAAAGATTCTGCTTGTGACCTAACCAGCACATTGCTCTTTGGCTTGCTATTGAGTTTTGTTGAGCTGAGAGTATCATCCATCCTAGGTTTTGGATGCTGATCTTGGAGCTGAAACCAGACATTTTCAGCAAGTCTCAGTCAGTATTAAATTCCTTAATTACAATGAAGTAAGAGGGTAGGCATTCCACGATTTGGGAATGATATGGTATCACATTCATTTTATGACATTTGACAGGGTAGTTCACAAATCAGTGAGATCTGATTATGGTAGACTTCCAGCAGGCCAGAAAATGGAAATATTTCCTTTCTGGAACACACTGTGAGCTTTTTTTAAAAAAAAAGTTTGTCAAGAAACACTTCAGATTGAAAATACCTTCTCTCTCTATTGACTTACATTCGCCTTTATCTTGGTATTCTGATGCTCAGTCATTTGTGGCTTATGTATGTGTATATCGTTGACTTGAGATAGTGAAAATGGTGATCTTTGTGTGAAGAACTCTTTTTTTTGGCGTTGATTGATGATCCTTGCAGTGGAAGGTGAGGTGAGTTGACCCTGAGCAAATAGCAGGAGCTATGGAAGCTTGTAGTTTTGAATGGTCAGGATTTATAGGCAGGCTGTTCTCGTACATATCCTAACTATCGCAAGAAATAGGTGTCTTTTGTTCTCTGATCACGTGGCATGTGTTAAGAACAATTCTTCATTCATCAGTAACTTTACTGTCCTCCACCCCTTCAGTTCTTGCATTAAATAAGAGAGAGAGTGCATGTTTGGTCATGCATGGTGCAGACTTTAGCTGTGTGGTTGAGATGTCACTAATGGAGACTGACACGAGCCATTGATATGGGCAGATCACGCTATTTACATTCCAACTGTGACTGACTCCAAACACACGGGGAAACTTGATAAATGGAGAGCTTCCAACAATGAAACCTGTTTTCTTGATGTAAAAAAGATACGTTTGTTATTTTCACCCTCCAATTAATAATTATATAATACAATCCTTGGCCAGAAAAAGATAGCAGTCTTTGCACAATGATTTCCTTGTATGTCGTCAGGATGGGGATACATGAGGAGAGCCCCTGCTTTTTGAAATTGGTGTGATAGTCTTAATTTGGATATAATTTTCCTTTCCCAGGACGTGCTGCAATTTGAAAGTCTCTCTCAAAATAATGGAATATTAAGAGAAAAATAGTGGCCCTTGTGAAATTACAATTTAAATGCATGGCTTGCACCTTGTAGAGGGTGCATTTCGGCCTTATTTGACCTGAACACAAACTAACCATGGAGTGCTTGACATTGTCTGCAAAAAGTGCACCATATGTACCATTTCCCCAGCAATGTCTTCACTTAGCTTGACAAGCACAGACAATTCAGCAGCAACTAACCAGATGGTAAAAATGCTCTTTTTTGCCTTGTTGATTTAAATGTTCGTTCTTAAAATTGTCCTGTTACTTGCGTCCCTTTATAGACCTGTGAGGCTCCTTCACTAAACACTGCAGCTGCAGTATTCCTCCATAAAACCCATATCCAATCTGCACAGCTTGCAATAATGACACCACTATTTGGCGGCTTCTCAGGAACAAGGATTATGGTGGCATTGATGCCAAATTGAGCCTTTAATGACAAATCTGTTAATCAGCGTGACAATTTAAAAACTCAAATCGCAAGATAGTGTTGTCAGGAATATATTCCATGTCAAACCCGGGCAAAGGGGAGTATTTAACAAGAGAAAACCCCACATTTGTAACAGGGTAAAACAATCACTCCACAAAATGTTCCGTGACCCGTGACATTGGTACGTACACACATTTGTTCCCACTTGTGTTTTTTCACACCAGTAACTTTTATTTTGTGTTCCGCTATTTTTCCAGGGACCTGCTATAAAAAACGCAGCCACACTTAAGATACAGAATTGAGCTGCAGTAACTCAGCTTGGTACAAAATTGAACCAATTGCATTTTCTCTTGCTGCTTCTAATGCCATCAGGCCATAGTAATTAGGTGGTTGTAAGTTATTTTGTGTCACATTGATGGTCCATGGAGTTATGACTTCTATGCATTTAACAGGCTTTTAGCTCATCACTTGCCAGCAACAAAGCTGCCTTTGTCGTCAATCACGGCAGTAAAACTGCTGCAAGGCTGCAAGTAAAATATCTGAAGCTGAATGGTACACTATTGGTCACGCACAGCTGTACAAACCAAATTGCTTCAGCAGCAGTAGTTTATCTCTTTATACCTAAAAGATTTTATTAGCAAGTGAAATCTACTCCTTGAAAAGAGATAATTATATTATAGCACATTTTTAAGTTTACTACTACCCAATTCTCTCTCTTGTCTTTCTATTTGATAAGTCCAGTGTTTTCCTTGCCCTGACTAAATGGCATGAAATCTCTGTTCAGGTTTTTCTGGTATTAAAGGTTTGTTTAGAAGACAAGTCAATAGGCTGTAAACAGAATAGTTGTAAGCTTCTTTCCTATTGTATGCTGTTTTTTAAAAAAAAATCAAACTAATTTTTTCCCAAGGTGCCTCTGAGTTACTGTTGTTGGCCCGACGGACCGATTTAAGACGGATATCCTTGGATACGCCCGATTTCACAGATGTCGTCTTGCAGCTGGATGATATCCGCCATGCAATCGCAATTGATTATGATCCAGTGGAAGGATATATATACTGGACCGACGACGAGGTGCGTGCCATCAGGCGGTCGTACTTGGACGGGTCGGCAAGCCAATTCGTTGTGACATCTCAGATCAACCATCCCGATGGCATTGCGGTGGATTGGGTGGCAAGGAACCTTTACTGGACGGACACTGGCACTGATCGCATCGAAGTAACTAGGCTGAACGGCACCATGCGTAAAATTCTAATTTCTGAGGATCTTGATGAACCACGGGCAATTGTGCTTGATCCAATGTCTGGGTAAGAAGAACTTTTATTTTGAGGCTTCATTCGTAGAATGTTTGTTTGGTGGGTGGGAGGTGGTGCGGAGGATCATACTGTCAAAATTGCAGTGATTCCATACATATTTATAATACTTATAATATTTTCTTGAAAAAAAACACTTTTCTTGCTATGCAGGAAAAATAATATATTAATTGAAAATGCTTCTCCACCTCAAGGAACTTCATGCTAAGAAAACGTTGTGTCTGTGAAAATCCTGGTTGAGGCAACTCAAGTCATTTCGCAAAAGACATTTTACAGCCTGCAAAGAGGGGGGGAATGGGGAGGGGGAACCTTCATCCTTTTGAGGCTTCAAACCACGGTCCCTTTGACACGTCATTCTTGCATTGGCAGTTTTCTGGCATTGCTATGTTTGAAGTCTGCACAGATATTTTGGAGAGTTTCTTATAACCTTTCTTCTTTTGTCTTCTTTAAAATCCGGGATGATCTACTACGACAACAAATGGCTTATTTTTATTTATTGTTGTTTAATTATTGTATAAGCAGCTCATGTTAAATCTGTCTTTGTTTTGCAAACAGGTACATGTATTGGACAGATTGGGGCGAGATTCCAAAGATAGAACGCGCTAGTTTAGACGGAACAGACCGGGTTGTCCTTGTTAACACTTCACTGGGTTGGCCAAATGGTTTAGCCTTGGACTACGAGGAGAGAAAAATGTACTGGGGAGATGCCAAAACTGATAAAATAGAGGTTTGTATATTCACGATAATTAAATGTTGACCTCTAATAATTCTCGTGCTTGGATATAATATTGACATGTGGTTTTGATGGAATAATTCTATTTGGAATAGTTCACTAATTCTTGGACAATATTGGGTACTAGGTGGCAGTTTAAATTTCTTTATGTGAACTATCCATTCCAATTTTCACTGCCAAACTGCTGGGTTATTTTTACAATACGTAGACCTCTTGTTCAATTTTCCTCTTGTAAATTGGCTGGAGAGTAAACAATATGGTGCTGTTTAAAAGCTGCTTTCATTTGGGGCAAAGCGTAAAAGTAAAGATCATGCCTTACATGTCTAGTCTTTACTCACTACCCTTCAATGTCCCAGTTAGTTGCAAACTGTGTATCTTCTAGCCAGCAGTCAAAGAAACATTGTAAAGTTGGCATAGCGAATAGTGTACTGTTGCAATGAGTTACCGGGAAAGCTGGTTACTGGACTGGGAATGGAAATCCCAGCTGAGTACTGATATCAATTTGAAGCCCTCACTGCTAATTCAGCACAGACACTGGATCAAGCCTGGAGCAGTTCTGATCTGTATGGCTTATCTGCATTCTGGATAAACTTAATCATTGGGCAAACCCTTGCATTACCTTTTGAGCATGGTCTTTTTATGCACACATTCGCTTCCATTGGTTTACAGATGCTTTCGAGTGAAAAATGTTCAAAGCTTTGAAGTCTCTCTCTTGTCTTTCTCTTTTCCTTCTATTCAAAAGCCTAGTCACAACCCTAATATTTTCCTGTACCAGAAGTGGACCTTCAGGACCTGCTTGCAGATGATTCAAACACCTTGTACCATTTTTGTTCCTCCTGTTACAATTTTTGTCTTGATTTTGGCCACGGTATTGCTCTAATAGTGAAGACGGAAGTTCTTTTCATGCTCCACAAATGTTAGCAGCAATTACTGATCTTTGAACCTTTGTTCTCCTCCTGCTCGCTTTTCGTCTTCTTGCTAACACCTCCAGCACATCTTGAAAAAAAAGTTGAAGTAGGTGTTGCATTTTGTTCCTTCCCATTTGTGCAGTCACTTTGTGTTGCATATCATTTCCTGTAACAGAGACAAAGTGACAGGCCTTTGTCAATGACACTCTGTGTCCAGCTGCTAAGATTCTTGCACGAGCAGTCCCCTTTGTTTCTCCCCTGCTCCCAAAATTCTCTTCCTCTGACACAACATCTGCTTTCTATTTTGTTCTGTAGAACATGCTGTATCCCCACCCCCACCAAATCCTTGTCAGGATCCACTGCCTCCTTCTAACTCGAATGCCTTCATGCCCTTGCCCCCACCCCGCTTCTGTGATGTCCTGCAATCCTACAACTCTGTCCGCTCCCTCCTAACTTGGGCGGGCTGCACGTCCCTTTCTCTCTCTACACTACTGTTCACAGGCAAGGTTTTCAGCCACTTAGCCACTGTGTACGGGAACTCTGCTTAAATCCCTCTGCCTTGCACCTTCCTTTTTTGCTTTCCAATTCTGTTTAAAAGAAAAACTACCTCTTAGACGGTGCCTTTAATCAGCCTCTTCCTACCCTGCTCGGGACCTGCAAAATTCTTTTAAGACATTTTAAAGCATGAAAGGTGCTTTTGAAGTGCATGTTTGTGTTGAAAATCATTGGGATAAATTGCATTTTACCACTCCTCAAATGAGCTGTTGGAGAGCTTGTCCCTTTGAGTGAGATATTAAACTGAGGTATCGTCTGTTGGTTTTTCAGGTTAGAGTTCACAATTCCATTGTTGTTGGCCAGAGATCTCTCAGATTAATTGGTCAATCACCTCGTGCCTATTTTTGGGACCTTACAAATTGCTGTTGTGTTTCCCTCCAAAAAACAAGTAACTACACTTGACAGTAACTAGTGTGAAGGCCTTTTAGGCATGTTAACGTAATCAGGTGTTCTAAAAATGCACATATGTCTTTTTGCTGAACTGCTACTCTGTTTTCAAACGGCAGGTTTTCATTTTTTTAAAAGTATTTGTGTAGACCATTTAGAATGCCAAATGGCATAAGGTTAGATTGCGTGCTTTGAATTCCCTGCACAGGTTTCATTAATAACAGGACTTGTCTTGGCAGATGGAGAGAAATTGGGTCCAAAATCATTTTAGACTCGAGGGAAAGTCACTGGCTACATATGTAATCTAGTTATTTTCCAAACTGGTTGTTAAGAAATTGTGTGTTTTTGTTGGTGCAGATTCTCCCAGCGCTGACCTTTTAATTGCTTGGTAACCGAGTCTGTGGATGCCGTGCAGACTCGGGCAGTGTATATCAGCAGTGGCACATTCATTAAGAAGCATGCCGCTGGAGAAGGCTGCTGCAGTTCTGGGGCCCCGAGGAGATAATAAGCAACAGCAGGGGTTAATAGAGAGCAGCGGGAGGTGCAGCAGGATGCTTTTGTTCCCAGTTTATCTGGCAGTGTACAGTGGGCAAAGCAGTCTGCAACTTGGCAGTCTGGTTTGTCATTATACACAGTTGGTTGCTGCTGATAAAACTGGGATGCGATTGGGCTGCTGACATCTTTCGTCTAGCATGAAAGCTCCAGCTTTCTATACGTAAATACATTTCAGTGCAATTGCCACGAGCAATGTTTTAAAATATTTGAACTTGGAATAAGTGTCATTTCTCCCATTTTTCTTTTACACAAAAAAATGACTGGATGGTGCACATTGCGAAGTAGAACCACCATAATGCTGGTAATCTTTCTTTATAAACGTGTAGAAAATCAAAACCTTGAATTGTGTCAAGCTAATTTCCATAAACAGCAATGGGCTGATTTGAAAGTAAATTGGTATTTGCCAGAAAAAAAACATGATTCCCTTGGCTGTAATTATTGAGAATTTGCAAGTGAATAGCGTTCTGGACTCCAGCTAGCCACCTTAGCCTTTTACATTTTGAAATATTCTATGCTTCTGTGGAGTGTTTTCTCTTGCTGACAGTGCAGCAAGACTGATTTTCTTTTGCTTTATACAGTCTAAATTATTGATATTTGTGCTCTTTGTTTTTTTCTGCCTCACAATTTTTAAGCAATAGAAATGACTTGAAGTGACACAGTTCAGTGGCAGTTTGATGTACCACATAGTGTCAGAGTAAAGACGCGCAAGCCCATTTTACGTGATCTCCCGCCATGCTGGTTTTGACTGTGCCACTGGGACTCGCAGAGCAAAGTCTTTGGTGCTCCCCAAAGAATATTCAGAGGGAGAGTCGACCCAGACCGGCTCTCAGCAGCTACCAGTGCCAAGTTCAAATTGATGGATTGTATACTTAACCTTTTTTTTATGGGGAATAATTGCCACTTGAGGACTTGGAAGTAAAATGGGGAGGGTTGGGGTAGGAAGGGCAGCGAAAAGTGACAGAGAAAGCGAGGGATATGGAAAGAACAAGTTTCAAGGGCATTTTACAGGGCTGCTTTATGCGCTCACTGTCCAGCATAACTGTGTTACGGTGTGAAATTTAGCACTAAAACATAAGGTTTGTATCGCAGCATTCCACTCATATTTGAATCACTGACGTAAGAGATTTACTTTAATGGTTGCTCCCACAGACACCCTCATACCCCTTCCCCCAAATCCATTTTCACTTTTATGTTGAAACTTCTTTCTTGCTGGGGCAGAGAGATGTTTGGTTTCAACCAGATGGGTATAGGTGAAGGGTGAGAGCTCACATGGTGCTTGAGCATATTGGAGAGCTTAACCATGGCACTGAGGTGGTCCAGGAGCTAGTCTAATCGATGGAGTGTGTGTGGATGTTGCAAGCTAAGTTTGGTAATCCGGAGAATTTAGTTTTGGGGTGGAGCGGGAAAAGGCCGATGATCGAACCCCGTGTAGGTACATAATCCCCAGGTTAGAAATTGACTGTGGTAAAGCTCCTGATAGTGCGACTGTTTCCTTTACTGATGCTCAAGTGTGGACAAGGATGGCTCGTGTGTGAATGCCCTTCATTCTCAGGAAGTGACCCTCTTCCGTAGCAAAGTGATTAAGTTGTGCTACCCTGGGGTGAGTTTCTGATTGTACAGCTTTAATCCTCCTTGTGTAACTTTGTGCTTCTGTTGTGTGGTTTCTGCTTATGCTCTACCCGTGGAGCAGAATCACCAGCTTGTTGTGGGGATTGAAGCTTCTTCTGGAGATGGGAAGGTAGAGAGAGAGAGACACAAACACACACACACATATATATATACACACACACACACAGAAAGGATCTCTTTGTGTTTTCAGTTAGTGATTTTGTGCCGTCAGCCATCTTGCCTATGCTGAAATCATCAGCCTGCCGTGAATTGTGGAAGGCATTTGCCTGTGTGGTGTGGATCAGGTTTTTTTTCGTTTAAAAACAAAGCCATTTGTGTAGTCTGAGGTTGCAGCATTCTTTGTATTCAAAGAGGTGCTGCGTAGGTTCACACAGTAATTTGCCTGATAAAGACCTGCACACAAAGTCAGGGAGAAACAGAGAGGCTTTTTTTTAAAAAAAATTCTTGTGCGCTTGCAAATCATTTCTATGAGATGGGAACTAAGAAGTAGTGCCCAGAGAATGCTTCATTTTACATCCTAATCCTGAAATTGTGAGGCTACATTTTCCTCTGATGACAGACTACAAAGTCCAGCTAAAAAGAGGGCTGTTTTTAGCTGTCTAGACGGGGTAAAATTCTATCTGTGAGTGGCAGCTTGCACTGCCTACTGTGGGGAATAATGAAACACAAAGGCACCCATTTAGTCAAGCAGAGAAGACTCAAAGGTTGTAACCTTGACTTTAGTGGATACCAAGTTGAATACAAATTGTTTTGGGGAGGAGGTTTATACTTAAGGCAGTTTAAAGCCTATTTGCTATCATGTGTAGGTGCTGTTTGCCTGGATTTTACAGTTGTGTGATTTAAGACTCTTTATTTTTCTCAAGAGGGGAGGCAAATAAAATAAGAGGTTAATATAATATTTTCCTTTGAACTTTTGTCGTAAAATGCAAGTTTGCACTTAGGACACAATTGCCTGGTTCTGGTTCTTCTGTTAAACACATTTGAAAAATACAATCTGAATCCTCACTGATGTGTCAAAAGTTGAACTCTGCATTGTAGTACTGACCAAAAACTTTTTAAAAATTCATCTTGATTGATCTTAACCACGCATCTTGGTCTCATATCAGCACTGAGATGTATGCATTCCAAATCCTGGGGTGGTGTTGCTTTTCAATCACGGCTGTTAAATGATGTGCAATCGTTAAGCATGTCATCCTTTAAGTCAAGCTGCAGTAAGATCACACATGCCTCTGAGTCTTTTCGTTATTCATTGCAGGTAGGTTAATAAACTGGGTAACTTATGCGAAGGTTTAAGGATTGTGCATTTAGTGTTGTGCTAAAGAGCTGAGCAGCTAAGGTTTCTCTGGTCTATGCCAGCTCCTTAGAAGGTACCCTTCGTAACGTAGTGACACAGCATGGAAACGGCCATACTGTGTAAATACTGTGAAGCACTTTGGGACGTCCTTATGACATGGAAGGCACTTTATCAAATGCAAGGATTATTATTATTATTATTTAATATGATTAACCGGACCCTGCTGGTGTTTATACTCCACATCAGCAGCTGCCACTCGGCTCAGTTATAGTATTGTCGCCTCTGAGTCAGAAAGTTGTAGGTACAAGCCGCACATTGTGACTTGAACTCACATAGTCTAAAAATACGCTCCAATGTAGTGCTGGGGGTGTCCTGCGTTGTCGGAGGTGCCATTCTTCAGATGAGACATTGAACCAAAACCGAGATCCTGTCTACCTGTTTAGGTGGTTGTTAAAGATCCCATTGTACTGTTCAAAAACAGAAGGGAGTTTCTCCCAAAGTCCTGGCCAACATTACCCCAAATAAAAATTGGTCATTTACTTCATGGCTGTTTGTGGGACATTGCCGTGTGCAAATTGGCTGTCGCATTTGGCCACAAATATGCAATTATTCCACTTCACAGTAAATATTGTGAAGCGCTTTGAGGTGTCGTCCTGATGTGAAAGGTGCTATATCAAATGCCCAAATTGCAAGGATTATTATTATTTATTATAATTAACGAGACCCTGCTGGTGTTTATATTCCCTGTTGCTTCTATTCCCCTCTCCTATGCCCTATCCCCTTTTACGTCACAGTTGATTTGGAAAAGTTTTTTTCCATTTGAGCTGTTGGATTTTTTAAAATATTTTGTTGAGCCTTGAGATTCATCAGCAGTTTGATTGATTTTAAAATCTGAATATGGACTACTGAATTGTGCAAGACAATATGTAGGGTTTATGAAGCACTCTGTTTAGGCATGATTTGACAAACGCTACACACTTGTTACCCGAAGAAAAGATGTTGAATTGCATGTCTAATTGTGCAACAGCTGTATTTTTGAAATTATATAAAATTACCATTGGATTCCCGTGTTGCAGCTGTTTTTTATATCCCTTGCTCTTAGCACCATTATAAATGTTACAGTAAGTGACTTTATTATATATTCCTGTTGGAAAAGTGCTCCTTGCGTACAATTCCACTAAAAATAATTGAAATTCGGAGTCAAGACACACTCTTTATCTGGATGCCTGTGATTACAGCTTCTATTCAGGTCTCATGTTTCTGATTAGATTATGTTCCATACCGTATATTGTGCTGATTGGTGGAGGAAAAGAAGTTAAGTCTAGACTTAAATTAATAGATGGTGTCTGTAGTGTGTGCTGAACCACTGCTAGCAAATTCTGAGTTCAACATGCTTATATTTATTAAAACCCAAAACAGAGGTCGCTGGGAACGCTCAACAAGTCAGGCAGCATCTATGGAGAAAGGAAAGTGAGTCAATGTTTCAGGTCCACGGCCCTTTGTCATAACTTTCCTTTCTCCATAGATGCTGCCTGACTTGCTGAGTGTTCCCAGCGACTTCTGTTTTCGTTTTCAGATTTCCAGCATCTGCAGTATTTTGTGTTATTTTTATATTTACTGTTTTTAAATAAAGCTAGCAAGATTTACCATTTATTAATAATTACCCATATATTAATTGGTACAAATTTGGATTTGTGTAAGATTACATTGGGGCTGCTGGAGTTTTTTTAAAAAAAATCTTACCCATTCCTCATTTCAGTTCTAAGACTCGGTGTTAATTGCACAACCTGGTTGCATATACAATTACATTGGAGAAAGATGAAGGTGACAAAGTGAGTTTGGGTGGGTAACGTCTGAACTTGTTTTAGGGGTCCCCAAAAACCTTCAAATGATAGCGCTGGAATCATATGTGTTCTCCAGAGGAAGGTTTCGCATTGGTATGAGTATTGAGGTCCTGCAATACAAATATTTTGACAGTCAATGAGTATCGGCCTTAGGTATAGAAAGTGACACAAATGGATGGTAGACTTCAGAAATATTTTCTGGAGGCTTTGGGTAATATGAAAGTCACTGAACACAAAAGATTCAGGATTCCCTCCCTCAAGGTAAATTGGGATAGGAAAGAATTATAATACTCTTGCATTTGATACAGCGCCTTCTCATGTTATCGAAGTGCCTCAAAGCGCTGCATAAAATTTACTGTGAAGTGACTGTTTTTTTAGGTATATGTGGCCTACAAATGTCCTTGACGTATGGCAGTGTGGATATTTGATTCATTGTTATCATCAGAAGTTACCGACTATCAAGACAACAACAACAACTTGGATTTATATAGCCGGATGGCGTCTCAGAGCGCTTCACAGTAACAGATCCCGGGGCCGAGCCAGGGGGAGGGGTAGGAAGGCGCGGTCGAAAAGAACGGTCTTCAGCAAAGACCTGAAAATAGGAAGCGAGGGAGGGAGGTGAAGGGAGTGAGGAAGGGAGTTCCAGAGCCTCGGGGCATAGTGGCTGAAGTCACGGCCATCGAGGGTGGAGCGGAGGACTCGGGGGAGAAGGAGGAGGCCAGACTCGGTGGAGCGAAGGCAACGGGCACTGTTTTGAGGAGAGAGGAGGTCAAATAGATAGGGGGGTGCAGAGGAGGGATTTGCAGACATGGGTGAGGACAAGACCCATTCAGTTCAATTAGCACATATCTAGAAATATTGAAAAATATTATATGCATTGTACATATTATCAATTCACCCTTTAAACCCAGCATCATCCAACTTTTTATATATGGTCCTGTACAAAGCCAGTTGTGTCTGCTAATAATAGCCTCTGATTGACTACTGATTAATACTGGAAAATGGCAAGAAATGTTTAATTTCATGCGGTTCTGGGAGATAGACTTATAATCAAGTTGCGAGGCCAATATGTGGTGCCAGTAATATAATAATAATCCTTGCATGTGATATCGTGCTTTTCACATCTTCTAGACGTCTTAAAGCGCTTCCCAGAATATAGTACGTAATTGACTGTATATTTTGTGGGCGAAACGTGGCAGCCAATTGCGCATAGCAGTGTTCCACAAACTGTCATTGATTGAGTGACCAAATTATTATTGTTTTTTTTCTTGAGGGATTATTATCAAGCATGTGGAGTATGGAAACTTGCCCAAGGTTTCGCCCTGCTGGGAATCGAACCCAGAACTCTTGCTTGCGAGGCGAGTGCTCTAACCACTGAGCTACAGGACTCTTATGTCACTTTTCCTTTGCTATTACTTTTGTGAATGGATCTGATGGAAGCGCAGTCCAGAGTAATTCTCTCTAGTTTTCCTTCCTCCTTTGGAAAATGCCAATCCTCCACACAGCAGTTCTGTAGCATGGCTAAGATTAGAAATGCAGATACATCCCATCACCTCATATTGGTGTGCTTTCTACTTCCATTCCACTGAACTACTGCGTTACCCTAACCTTTTGTTATTTAACTGCATCTCCTCCAGGAGGATTGGAAATGCTATGTCGGGAATCAAGAACTCCATCTTTTTGGTCTACGGTATTAGATTTCTGATGAGAACAGTCTTTCACTTCTACTTAGTTTCAGCTACTCTTGAATGCCAGGTCTGCTTTCTGTCTGGTCTCTGTGATGCATGAAGAGTCATACTTGGATTTCTTGCCCCACCCAGAATTGTCTGCTCACATCCCACAATCTCTTTTCTTAGATCCTTTAACTGATTTTCTTCCTTACTAATAACTGGATTTGCTAATCTTTCATCTTCTCAACTCTAACTCTTGATATTCCTTCAAGGACTCGGTTGTTTTGAGCAACTTCCTTATTAAACATTTAAACATCGTAAGGCCAGTTAAAGTTTGAACAGATGGTGTCTAGTGGAGCCATGAGCGGTGACTGTTCAAATGGATTTACAGCTTGGTTCAATTTTCCTGTAGTCCCATCAAGTGTGAGTCATGTGAATTGACACCTATATTTATTGTAAAGAATTCTACAGCCTTTCTAGTTGCATTGTAGCGTTCAATGTTTCATGCCCCAATTAGCTTTTTAGCTTTAACCCACTTGGAATTTTATTTCGTAAGATGAGTGCTTTTATATCCTGATCATCCTCTACATGGTTAAACTAATTTGGATCCATTCCAAGTCTGAATCCGAGTTAAAATCAACACGTATGTATTCCTAATATGCTTGAGTCCCTGCTAAGATCAATGTTTTCTTTGGAAAGAATCAAACTGATTTTACTAATTAAGATCGTACTGGAGGATTGGTACTTTTGCTTAATTTATTAGGATGATTTCTGAGAGCTTCTGTGGTCCTTTCTCCTTTGCTTTGATGAATTGTAGGGATAAAATCTGCAATAGGAAATAGTTGGCTCAGTTTTCAATAACTTGATCATCTCAGCGACTGCGGTAACTCCTGCTGTTGGTAACGTGTAGTTCTTTGGGTAACTGGTTTATCCCTGGAAGTATTAAGATTGAGACAATGCAGCACGAGCAACAGTCTGAGCGAATGCATTGCAAACGTTCAATTATCTGCGTCATGTACAATGTCTTATTTGTTGTGTCTGTATTATCTTTGCAGGGCTGCTGGAGTATGTCTGGCAAGGTGGTGATTGCAGTGCAGTCACAGCTGTTTCCTGCTGTAGACATTCTTGATTCAAATGTTAGATAGCCTCAGAATGTGAAACCTACACCTCAGTGTGGTTTGCATGGAGGAGGGGGGAGCAATGGGTGGGAGAAGAGACGAGTCCATTTTAAAGGAATGACCGAGCTGAAATGAGGTTGGTCAAGAATAATTCAGGAGAGGAGGAATGGGAATAGAAACGTTGTATCCATGTGTGACTGTCTGTGTGCGTGTGTGTGTATGTGTGTGTGTGTCTGGCTGTCTGTGTGTGTGTGTCTGTCTGTTGCAGATTTTTTTAAATGGAGCAGTTTCTTCAGTGATCTCTATTGGCAATATATTGTAATGAAAATTCTGGATTTCCTGTGTGCAGTCTAAGACTGTGCTTAAAATGTTACCAGCTAAACCAATGTTAATGGTTGCCTTAAGGAAAGAGAAGCCTCAGTTTACAAGATTTTCATGGAGCATGTTGAGTAGGAGAAGGTAGAGAGAGTGTTGGCAGGATTCTCGTGTGATTTTGCTTCATACACAATGACCGTGATTAAATGTTACAATTGAGTGAAAATGTATATAATCAGGAACTGCTTGGAGTGGCTTCTCTGTTTTGCCATAATTGAAAGAAACACAGTCCACGTTGACAATAACAGAATTAACTTTTTTTTTGCAAATTTGGCTCCCATTTGGCTTTTCAGTGTTTGTTTCTTTCTGTAAAAAGTGTCCAATGTTTATACATAATGAGGCCAAAATACTTGACAGTAAATACACTACGAGGATATATAGTGCTATAACTTGCACATTTTGGGAATGGGGGGAATTCAGATTGCATCCGTTTTAATCCAAACCAGTTTTAAGGCTGCTCTTTAACATAACCTGTAAACATTTGAATCGTGACATCACAACATAATATCTATTAAATTACATTCTATGCACACATGAGAATGGCAGATTAGTGGGAGAAGGAAAATGCTTTTTAAAAATAATTGCGTTTTACTGTCTAATGACTAATTTTTTGAAAAAAAAAGCTAATGATTTTATCCTGGAAATGGTTATGAGGTACTTCTGGCAATGAAGTAGTGTGTGTACACTGAACTTTGCAGTGGAGCTGTACGATTTGGATTTGCCATTTCCCCTCCAAACACCATTTGTTGATCTTTGACTTGCCATTTGGGACCGAAGGAATGCAAAGCAGAGTGAGTGGAGAGGATTGGCAATCTCACCAGTCTGGGTCCAGGCCACTAATCTCCTTGCCTCCTCAGCTGGAGATTTATGCATAGCATTGAAATGAAAGGTTGGATGGGGGTGAGGAAAAGAGAGAGAATCAAAAATAAGAACAAATGCATCAAAGGGAGCCGGGCCAGTGGTGGGGAATGTAAAATACATTGATTTATGTTCACTGGGGTGTGTTAAATATTGTACCACGCATTGTCAGCTTTTTCATTGGGCAAGCTACCGTATTTGGACTGTATTCTCTTCAGTCGGTTCATCTACTGAATCGTGTGTAGGATTTTTATAAAAAAACACTCAAGGATTTAATGAGGGTGACAGATGTTGAGCCAAAAACTCATTCTTGCGTGACCCTTAGGAGTACTTGTAGCTTTGTACATTTCAATTTGTTCTGCTTTGAAAAAGTTGACATACAATTGGGTTGGCCTTAAATAAAAGTGCAAATATTGCATCATTAATGGCTGCAATACTGTGAATGAATGTGTAAGAGGAATGTGGCTGACATGTGTACACTGTTTACTTCAACTAGCAGCTGCATGTCATTAAGTGTACAGAGAGCATATCATTGAAACAGTGCAGCTGATTATATATCAAAGCTTTTACAGGGTATTTTTTTGTGTGTGAACCTTAGAACCATTGCAAGATTTTCTTTAACCCTTTCCTTGCATAGTTCTTTTTGGGAAATGGATTCTATTTTTTTTCTAGGCTGGAATTAATTAACTTGTTTGTAACTTTTCAAACTGAGTGTTCATTTTTGAGAATTTTAAACGCTTTCCTCATCAGCATCAGGCAATCTCAGATCAGATGTACAATAACCAGATGCAGAGTGAGTTCTGTGCCTTAAAATCTATTCTCAGAGAAACAAAACATCCCCTGCTGCTCCTGTGCATGTTTTTCTGTTGCCTGGTTTGAAGGTCTGTTGGATGAGATTTCGAGTCCCGTGTTAATTTGTGCTGTGCGTGTGTCTGCTTGTTGCTGAGTCTGCCAAAAGGCTATTTTTATTTTATTCTCTCTCTTCCCTGTGCTGAGTGGCCTGGCTTGATGGCAGATTTGAGTTGGTAATTCACTGTGGGGGAAACCTGAGACTTGTTCTCAGCTTCCTAGTGGTGTGTATGGGGCTCCCAGTTTTCCCCACCACTGTAGCTGTTAGTATTGGCACCATAATTTCATTAACAGCATATACAGTAATATGTTTATGCTATGGCCTCTCGAACAATGGAAACACTCTGCATTTCCAAACTTGAGCTCCAGCTCACTCCAGAGTGAAGTGCCAGCAGTAATGGACTGAACAATCTAAGCCACCAAATTGAGAGACTCGTACAAAAAGTACTTTTGTTTGTGTGCAATTTTTTTTCTTAGAAGAATCTGGTATCAATACATTCAGTGCCAAGAATGGAGCTCACTGCAGGTTGACTTATTATGTCAATGGTAATTGAATGCATCGTACAATGAATCCCAAAACGACTTGAATTAAAGGAGGACATTTTGACATTTATTTAGTTTCTTATCTCTCCATTCTTGTGTTTCTTGAAGAAAAGTTTTTCCCATTGCTGCATCTTTGCTACCACTGCAGGATTTTAGAAACTTGCGTGTTGAAAGCAGGTTCCCATAAGTGAAAAGAGGAAATAGAGTTGGTTGCTGTCTCATCCCTGTATCTTGCCAACCTGGTCATTCCTTTATTTGTTGTGAAAGAGAGAGGGCGAGAGAGAGAAAATTGTTTTTCAGGTAAACGTGGATAAAGTTATTTGAGACTCTATTAAATGTTACTTGCAACTTGGGGAAAATCCAATATTCAGTCCAAGCTTGACTTAATTCTACCTTTTCCTTGTTATTAACTGTTCTATAGTTGAATGGACATTGTGACTTTTTGTGTGTGTTTTTGTCTAACAGGTAATGAATTGTGATGGCACCGGCAGACATGTCCTGGTTGAAGACAAGTTACCTCACATATTTGGTTTCACTCTTTTGGGTGACTACATTTACTGGACAGATTGGCAGCGACGGAGCATTGAGAGAGTCCAAAAGAGATCTGCTGAACGAGAGATCATCATCGACCAGCTCCCTGATTTGATGGGCCTAAAAGCCACAGGTGTCCATCGGATCTTGGGTAAACAATGCTGTCACTTACCAACCTTGCGCATTTATTTTTAAAGAGTTTTCACTTCTTATCTTATGTTCATACTATGCAAAAGGTATTTTACTAGAACTACGCTACGTGTTAGATCATTATGACGAAGAATGTCTCTCGTTAGCCCAGCAGTTAGTGTTTCATATGTACGGGCTCCAAATATCTACCTTCACCCAACTTCACAGTTTAAATAGCTTTTTTAAGGAAAGTTTGGATTGAGTAATTTAAGTAATAGGTAGAGACTACCCAATCGATTATCAAAATAGATAGATAATAGGGGGTCTTTCATCCCTGCTTTCTGTAACTCTATTGTGGATTCCCTCTGCCTCACCCTCTCTTTCTCCCCCCCCTCCCCACCCCACAACTTCCTAAGTTCCCCTACCCCCAGCTCAAACTCCCAGTTAGTTCTGTAAGTGCTTTGAGATATCCTCCTGATATGAAAACTGCCTATAAATGTGAAATTGCTGTTGTCATATACTCGTAAGAGATAAATATTTACACTTCCAGTTTTGGTGAGGTGTGCAGGGGTAAGGAGGGGGTGTCTGAGGTATGCCAAAGTCCTTGAGGCTTGGGAGGTGAGCCGTTCTCGTGGGGAATAATCAGAGTCTAGTAGTTGAATAGGTAACATGTCTTTGGAATTAGTTAAATTGGGTAGAGAGGGATTCAGCCCCCTTTCCTCCACTTGTTTAACCACACCTTCTGGTAGTCATGTAGCATTGCTGAGTGTAGAAATATCTGAGCTGAACTCGCTCAATTACGGTTTGGAGTCCAAAAGGAGTTGGGAACCTGAGGAAAAAAATTGTTAATCCATCAATTCTAATGCTACTTGTTGACCCAAGAGGCTGCTTTCCTAGAAAGAAATCCATTTAAATCCAAGCTGCTGCTATGAAGAGCTTGACATTTGTTCTGTCGGATTTGGCCCGTACTGTGGGAAGAGCGTCCTGTCATTGCACTTACAGGATAAGACTTGTGCTCGAGTAAAAAGCAGTTGTATGGATTTTTAAAGTTTAATGATTTTGAGAATCGCAGGGGATTTATCAGATAATGGAGACTAGCCTGCTGTTGAAATCTTGTGCTGAATATTTATTGGGCACATCTTTTCATTACAGTCTCAAAAATCTATATTCTGCTGTCACTGGAAGGAATCATTGCAACTAAGTGTTGCTTTTTGTTAAAAAAAATTGTGTTTGTTGCTTCTTCAGGTACCAATCCTTGTGCAGATGATAATGGTGGATGCAGTCATCTGTGCTTGTACAGGCCTCAAGGCGTGCGATGTGCCTGCCCAATAGGCTTGGAGCTCATCAGAGACATGAAAACATGCATTGTACCAGAAGCTTTCCTCCTCTTCTCTCGGAGAGCAGACATCAGAAGGATCTCACTAGAAACGAACAACAACAATGTGGCTATTCCACTAACTGGGGTAAAGGAAGCCTCTGCTCTGGATTTCGATGTGACTGACAACCGGATTTACTGGACGGATATTAGCCTGAAGGTATGAAAAGCCTGGCTGCTGCTGCTTCTCTGTTATCTCTGTGTCTCTGAGCTGCCAGAGTTAATGGGCTCCCGCAGGATGCTGCTGGAATAGTAAATTGCAGTCTTAAGTATCAAGAGCAACGTGTACTTTGTAGCGCAGAAAGAAGGACAGGCACAAAACTAGTCTACTGCTTGTATGCGTTTTCCCCCTCTCTCCCCACCCATAAAATATTCTATAAATGAAAGGGTGGTCAGAGAGAAGATAAATTATTTGGGGGACGATGATGAGTGATTTTATTTTGCTGCTGATCTAAAATGACCACAGAACAATTCTCGGTGCCATAAAATGGTTAAATTACAGACTGCTGTATGCAGTGTTTTAATTAGAAAGCTCTTTTTTCATTTTTGTTTCACCCTGTTTCTGCAACATAAACTTAACCAGATTTACCTAGCCACAAATTAACCCTTTCCATCTGAATCAGCCCCCTTCCTCCTCTCTCTCCCCTCCCCACCCAAACTAGCTCCCAAATTCTTATTGAAATCATGATTCCTTGGAAAAGGTGGGGAGAGTTATGAGCAAAGTGCATCAGCTATATTTAACATTTAAATATATTCTTTTGTCTGTTGTATTTTCTTTTTGTTTCCAATTTTCTCCCCCTCTCTGTTTCCTGAAAGAGCAGATTAATTGCGAAGGCTGTTCTTTGTGTATGAGGCTGGATAGTAGTGGCCAACAGTTACTTGATTGCCCATTGCATCACATTAGAGCCCAGCATTTTCATCCGATGTTCACACAAGGCCACTTTCCAGCAGTAGAAATTCAGTCAGCAGCAGGGATCTTATCTTATTTCCTCTTTCCCTTCTCGGCTCCCCCCTCCCCCCTCCAAAACAGCCAGGAATATTGAGATCAATTACTGTACCTTGACTTCTGTGTCAGGAATCAAACCCTTGACCTTTTGATTCTGTAAAGATTAGTGCCACAGAAGGTGATGGCTTTACCCACTAGGACTTCAGAGATCTCTCTTTTTCATCAGAGACAAGCAGATAATCATTTTCTGCAGTGAACACCATAAGCAAGTTTAAAGCGGGAAAGCAAAACTATCTCTGTCATCATAACCTTAATCAGTAAGAGCAAGAGTCAAGTGTGTTTTTTTTTAAAAATGTTTTTCGGTCTGTCATCTTTCTCCTCCTGAAGGTGTATTAGCACATATACAGCACATGTGTGTTTTGCATTGCAGACCATTAGCAGGGCGTTCATGAATGGCAGTGCTCTGGAGCATGTTGTAGAGTTCGGACTCGATTACCCGGAAGGTATGGCAGTGGACTGGCTGGGAAAGAACCTGTACTGGGCTGACACTGGAACCAATCGTATTGAAGTTGCAAGGTTGGATGGACAGCACAGGCAAGTGCTGGTGTGGAAGGACCTGGACAGTCCCAGAGCATTGGCACTGGATCCTGCTGAAGGGTATGTTTACAGGGGTATTAAGTAAAACATTTTCTTGTCCTTAGAATGTTGTCCTTTGTAGCCTAAATTGTTCCTTTTTTTTAATGTGGTATTATAATAGCACTTGATAAGCATCTCATCATGTTGAAACATCTCAATGTTGCCCAATAAATTACTCTGAAGTCTAGTGATCGACTGTTGTGCAGGTAACCGCTGGTGAGGAAAAAAACTGGGATTAATGACAAGCTTGTGTGTGTTTATTGTGAATTTGATGATTGGCCAAAGCACTGAGAGAATTCCCTGATTTTCTAAATATCTTTAATATCCAGATGAGAGGCTGGCTCGTGTTAGCAGGATGATCTATACAGAGACGAGATAAACAAGGACTTTCTATCTTGAAAAGATGCATTTTCGGGCGGGGATGTGGTCTGCAGACGTGTGTAAGAATACCTAGTGCAGGGGCGGCGTTAGGGACCATGCAACCCGTCCAATTACACAGGGCTCTGAGCCAGGCAGGAATATCAGATGCAGTGATAAATGTAAGGATTTCAGATTTTCCTGATCTGAGGTAAATCAACATGCATTTTCACAATCATGTGATTTGACACCAGATTAAGCAGGTAGTATTTAGTATCGTCTAGTAAAATGTAGGTGCCCAAACCAAACCTTAGCACAGAGCCCCAGCAAGACACTGATCTTAGGGTGGGGGGGGGGAGCAGAGAATGTTAACACTACTACAACTGGTTGAGGATTGTGAAGAACCTGAAGAATTGAATAAATAACGATAACTTCTGAACGTTATGTCCACCTTGGACTTCACGTGCTGCACACAATTCGAGGCTGGTTGGGCGTATTTATTTTTCATATTCATATTTTTACTAAAGTTTCTCTGAAGACAGCCGCTGAGAAACATTCATAAATATCAGGTGGTAACACAGGACAACTACTGTTTTTTAAACAAATTATATTTGTTTTCCTCATTCCCTGTGTAAAAGCACCTGGCATCTGTTAGTGACCTCGTTCAATGATGTGGCAAGAACTCGGCCTGCAGTCTTGAACCCACATTGTTCCGTTTTGTTTCAATTGTTAGCACTCTCGCCTCCAAGTCAGAAGATTGTGAGCTTTGTTTGGACTTGGAACTTAGTTAAGACTTTGAACTTGCGGTCAAGGCTGACACTCCAGTGCAGTTTAGGAAAGTTCTGTGTCGTTGGAGGTGCCATCTTTCGGATGAGACTTTAAACCAACAACTACCTGTTCATTTGGAGACTGGAGATCCCATAACACTGTTTGAAAAGAGAAGGGAGTTTTTCTTTCTGCCTTGGCCAACAATCCTCTAATAAAATTGGTCATTCACTTCAAGGCCTTTTGTGGGACACTGTTAAATTGGCTGGCATGTTTGCCGACTAAATAAAGTCACTAAATCTTGCAGTAAATTCTGTTAAGCACTTTGAGGCATCCATCTGACAAGAAAGATGCTATTATCAAATGCAAGGATTATTATTCTGTATCTCAGCATAGCCCTGGAATAATTTCATACTGGGAGAATCTGAACCATTTGAATTTTTTTGCAGAGCAGTTTCTCTAACGTGTGTTTGTGTATTTTTTTATTATAAATGGTAGTTTCATGTATTGGACTGAATGGGGTGGCAAACCAAAAATAGACAGAGCTGCCATGGATGGGACTGGACGCATCACCTTGGTGCCAAACGTTGGCAGAGCAAATGGACTAACTATTGACTATGCAGAGCGAAGGCTTTACTGGACAGACTTGGATACGAGTCTGATTGAATCCTCAAATATGTTGGGTAAGTTTGCATCTGCTTTTTTTGGATTTTCTTGGGGAAGAGAGGCAGAGGCAAACTTTCTTGAATTCAGCGTGGCCTTTTTGTTTGCGTTTTGTTCTCTTTTTACTGGCAATGTTAACCTTAATAGGAAGCTTCTTCTAAAATTGTTTCTTAAGATGTGCTTTGTAAGTATAAAGGATTGACTTCAAGATCCTGACGCTCATGTTCAAATCCCTTCACTCTTTGGCACCTCCCTACCTCTCCGACCTCCTCACTCCCCAATCTACCAGCCGGCGCCTCTGCTCGATTGGCACCAGCCTCCTTCTCGTCCCTTGCACCCTCCACCTTATTATCGGAGGTCACACTTTTAACCACTGTGCCCTGAAACTCTGGAACACTCTCCCTCAATCGCTCCCTTTTTCAACTCCCGCCTGAAAACCTTCCTCTTTGACCATGCTTACGGCCACCTCCCCTCTCCCCTGGCCCGGAGTCAGGCTCCGCCACTGTTAAGTGCTCTGAGTCGCTACCCTGCGAGCACGCTATATAAGTGCAAGTTGTTGTTGTCGTAAAAGTTAAGCGGTACATAATTTACTGTTCACGTGTCTAATCCATGCAGCAGGTGGATTGGACACATGAACACAACAATAAACTATGTACTACTACTGCTACAGTATTATCAAATATTATACTGCAATAATTTGACTTGAATAATGTGTCTAAACACAATTACAATGCTGTTTGTTTATCTTGTAGGTCTTGACCGTGAAGTTATTGCAGATGATTTGCCTCATCCTTTCGGATTGACCCAGTACCAGGATTACATTTATTGGACAGACTGGAGCCGGCGAAGCATTGAACGGGCAAACAAAACCAGTGGCCAGAATCGCACAATCATTCAGGGCCATTTGGATTATGTTATGGATATCCTTGTGTTCCATTCTTCCAGGCAAGGTGGCTGGAATGAGTGCGCCTCAAGCAATGGGCATTGCTCTCACTTGTGCTTGGCCGTGCCAAATGTTGGCTATGTTTGTGGATGCCCTGCTCACTTCTATCTGAACACAGACAACAAAACCTGCAGCCGTAAGAATTGTTACTACTTTTTGAGCGGGAGGGGGCTCTTTAGTTCAATATTGAGCTTTGGTTCAGTATTCAAAGGGCGGCACACAGTTGCTCTGCAATGGACCCCCAACACACGCAGCATCAGTAAGACCACACATCCTTTGGCAATGCCATCATCTGCTCCATTGCTCTGTTTCCTTGTGGCAGAGGCAGAGTTGCTCACGTTGTTGTGGGGGTGGGGGAGTTGAAAAGACAGCTCGCTCTCCCATGTGGTGAGATAATAATAGTATTGGGAGTAGTCTGGCCTTGGATGTGTGCGGCCTCAGGCACAACAGGGAACTGGGAGTGGGATTAAAAAAGAATCAATTTGAAAATTGGATTTAGCTCTGTTTTTCACATTTGTGAAAATTATATGTTTAAAGCTGGGATATCCTAACGTGTATTTAAAACATTCTGAATTGTCACAAATCACATCATTTGGTGGATTTTGAGTTAAAATTTGTTGCACTATTAAAGTAACAATGTTTTCCCCCCCTCCCCCCGCCAGTACACACTTTACAAGAAATATAACTTTACTGATATAAATCTATTTTCAGAACTGTAACTGATTTTGAGATTTAAAGAAATATTTTTTCCATTCAAACATAGTTTTCTTTAAGTTTGTTCAAACGTTTTTGCTGTTATGACCTGTTGGTTCAGTAATGACATTATCACCTTCCAGCTCCAACTTCGTTTCTGCTGTTCAGCCAAAAAAACGCAATTAATCGGATGGTTATCGACGAACAGCAGAGCCCTGACATCATTCTTCCAATCCACAGTCTGAGGAATGTTAGGGCCATCGACTATGACCCTGTACATAAGCATCTGTACTGGATCGATTCACGTCAAAATGTTATCAGACGAGCGCAGGAGGATGGAACTGAGGTCTGTACTAACACAGACTGCATTTAACAACAGTTTTTTGACGCTTCATTTTTGAGAATGGTTAAACTGGTGGTGGTTGTGTGTTTTTTAAACTGAAAGTGCTGGTTAATTCATTATTTTCCCACTATGGGCCTGTTTCTAATCTATGATAATTCTGGTCATTTTAAAGCAAAAAAACACCAAAAGCCCAAGTTTTCTTTAGTCACAACAGCAAGGAATCTCGTCTCCTGCAGTAATTGTTGGAAGCAAAAGTAATTTTAACAGTAGTGTTTGAGTTCCTGGTTTATATGACATTCTGTCTTCTTTATATAAATTCCTCCCAAAGCCTTTGTACTGAGAAGGCCATGTGTTATCTGGAGTTGTGCGTTTATGGGCTAGAGATGATACAAACCAGCTAAGGTTCCTTCCCTGGAGCACTATCCACTGATGCCAGGTCAATATTGGAGTCTAAGGCGGACAACATAGACTTGGCTGTGACACTGTCATGGTTGAATAGCCTGCCAGCTCTTGCTGTTAAGGCTCATGCATGAGAAATGTCCACTTGGGCGAGGTGCTGGAGGCCAGCCAGTGCCACTTGAACTGTACCTGACCAAGAGTCACTGGCTCGGAGACCAGAGAAAAAAATTGTGACATGGAAAATAAAACCCTTATTATATGTGGTCTACAATCCCTCTTGTTTGTTACTATCTCACAAGGTATTTATCTACAGAAACCCTACTCCCAGCTATAAAATGTTGCCCATTTGCTGAGCTAATTCTCTCCCACTCTCCACCCTTCTCTCTGTGGATTATTTTCCCCTTTGTATACTCCTCCGAAAAGCACGGTTGTGTTGGGAATCGTGAAACTGATGATCCTATGATCTTATACTAAATGGAGCCACGCAGTTCTTTCCACACCAGCTTTAATTTCTTGCTATCAGAAGCCAGCCCACAACTTGCACAATTGTATACTTTTCAGGAGCTAGCATTCACGCTAAATTAAAACATCCATTTTTTTTTTGTGTCTTACTTGAACATGTGGAGACCTGTAGCTCAGTGGTTAGAGCACTTGCCTCGCAACCGATAGATCTGGGTTCGATTCCTGGCAGGGCAAAACCTTGGACAAGTTTCCTTACTCTACACGCCTAATGATAATCCCTCAAGAAAGAAAACAATAATAAAAAATTGGTCACTTCAGTCCACGACTGTTTGTGGGACACTGCTGTGCGCAATTGGCTGCCGCGTTTCGCCCACAAACATACAGTCAATTCACCTTAGAGTATATTCTGTGAAGCGCTTTGAGAAGTCTAGAAGATGTGAAAAAGCGTTATATCAAATGCAAGGATTATTATTATGTGCAAAAGATTCAAGGTTTGGCCGTATCTGCCTTTGTTTTAACTGGGCTCTTTCATTGCAGAGTTTCACAGTTGTGACCAGCACTATCCCCAACCAAAACTTGGATATGCAGCCTTATGATCTCAGCATTGACGTCTACAGCCGTTATATCTACTGGACCTGTGAAGCCACCAATGTTATAAATGTCACACGGTTGGATGGTAAACCGATAGGTGTGGTCCTAAGGGGAGAACAAGACAAGCCCAGGGCAATTATCGTAAATCCAGAGAGAGGGTACAGCCACTTTTTGATTTTCAGTGTTTCATCTATGGATTGAGGTTTATTGTAAAATAACTGTAGGTAATATATTATTGAATATTTTTTGCTCTCTCATCCACACAGGTACATGTACTTCACTAACCTTCAAGATCGATCCCCACGAATCGAGCGGGCTGCATTGGATGGCACGGAGCGCGAGGTCCTGTTCTTCAGTGGATTGAGTAAACCAGTCGCTCTTGCAATCGATAACAAGATTGGGAAACTCTTCTGGGCAGACTCTGACCTCCGTCGTATTGAAAGCAGTGACCTATCAGGTATAGAAGCACTGAATAGCCTGACACCCCCCCCCCCCCCCCCCCAAAACCTCTCAATATATTATTGGAAAACATGGATAGTATAACCTGTTTCTGTCAGTGGAAACATTATTTAGTGATTTAGTGAGATCAGCCAACTTGGCATTGCATTGACCGTTGGAATCTTAATGTCCCAGTTCTGTACTTGGCAGTGGCTTTATCTACTGAGCTACCAGGATCCTTCCTTGCTTCCTTTCTTGCTTGCTTTTTTGCTTGCTTTCTGCCTGCCTCCTGTGTAACTCCCCACATGCTGGTTGCTACCATTCCTCTTGTTGCACACGTCTTTTGCCAGTTGATTTTCTGCATCACTACAAATAAGTATTGAGACATATAGTGCAGTAAAGTATAACACTTAAAATTGGGACTGAGTACTGTCATACAATTTGGGGTAATTTCTTCCAGATACTTTTCTTCCAGTCAGAACCTTTCCAGTTGCCATGCAATTATTCAAAGTGAAACAAGATCTTCCCTAATGCTGGAAAAGACAGAACAGCTGATAGATGTCGGAGCAAAAAGCCTTCTGATGCATTCCATGTTATCCAAATTAGGCACTTGATCATATATCAGATTTCTCCCCTTCTCCTCAGCGCTTAATGAATTCTTTTGAATAATAATAATCCGTGCGTTTGATACAGCGCCTTATCACGTCTTCGAGACGTCTCAAAGCGCTTCACAGAATATACTATAAAGTGAATTAACTATATTTTGTGGGCAAAATGCAGCAGCCGATTGTGCACAGCAGTGTCCCACAAACAGTCGTGAATTGCATGATCAATTTTTTTTTGAAGGAATTATTACCCCTGGAAAAGTGATCCGCCAATCGAATAACAACTGGGTTCCTACTTACTGCTAGGTAAACCGAGGCGTGTGGAGTAAGGAAACTTGCCCAATGTTTCGTCCTGCCAGGAATTGAACCCAGGTCTCTCGCTTGTTAGGCGAGTGCTCTAACCACTGAGCTACAGGACTCCAGTTTAGGTCCCATTATTCTGTGGATTAAACCTGAAGGATGCCTAAGAAGTATGTTGAGTAGTTTCCCTGTGGAGTTATCCTCCAGGAGATGAACATGGAACTAGAAGTAGATAAATACTTTTAAAGGAGTCAGCTACAGAGTTAGAGGGGGGGGGAGGGTGACAGGTACATGGGACTGAAATGATTGCTTTTGAAGAAGCCAGCACAAACGTGATGGACCAAATGGCTTTATTTTGTGCCATAAATTTCAGTGGTTCTGCAACGCCTTCTTCCCATGAGGAAGCAGCTTAATTCCACTTGCTGCCCCTCTCTATGACGTCGGAAACTGACGTGTGGAATATGGTGGCCGCTAACTCCCACCCTATCTGCAGTTCTACAATTTATCACTTGCCGGACGTGCATTTCTCTGAAGTCAGTGTTGTGAAACACCTGTTCCTTCCTCTCTCCATTGTAAATCCAAATTGCTTCATTTTTTTGTGAGTGAGAAGGCACCCTCCCTTTTAAAAACAAATATGCAAAGCATTAGAAATTTACAAGGAACAAATTTAAAAAATATTGGTGGAAACATTTCCCTTGTTAATTTTGAGACACCAGCAAAATATCACGTGGGCCATGGAACTAGTTCTGTATTCTAAAAATTGTGCTGCACCGTACCAAATGAAGAGATGCACCAAAGTGTGGTGGACTGTATTTTTTTATTTTAAAAAATGTTATAACCTTTCTTTTAAGGCGCAAATCGAATTGTTCTGGAAGATGCGAATATCCTGCAGCCAGTTGGTTTGACCGTGTTTGGAAGCCACTTGTACTGGATTGACAGACAGCAGCAGATGATTGAGAGGATCGAGAAGATGAACGGCAACAGTCGCACTAAGATTCAAGCACGCATTGCCCAGCTGAGTGACATTCATGCTGTGAAAGACCTTGACCTGGAGGAATTTGGTATGCTGCTCCATTCCTATCTGTATCGAAGCTGATCTATTTTATGATAGATGCCTCCTCGTGGGGTCAGGCGAGAAAGAGAAGAATTAATGAAGGGAATGGAAAAATAGGCCACTTTTGTTTGAAAGTGTTAAAATGTTGCAAAGCGTTAAATTGCAAATCATATACTCCCATCGCCAACAAAATAATAATAGTTGCATTTGGTATAAGTGCCTAATTGTGTCGTTGAGGCGTCTCAAAGCGCTGCACGGAATATACTGTAAAATAGAGTGACTGTATTATGTGATACACAACCCCTCCCCTTTCTGGAATATGCTGTGAAGCACTTTGAAATGTCCTCCCAACATGAAAGGCAATATATCAAATGCAAGGGTTATTAATTATTACTTTTACTTGGTTGTGATTTATTACAACGTTATAAAATCTGAAACAGTGACATTGCTGTTGTCAACCCTTCACCTGAAAAACGGTGTAACCTGCAGCACCAACAAAAACCTAAATAAACAATTCTCATGAATGCCACAGTCAATAATAAAATAAAGTGAGTTGAAGGGAATGATTTTCAAAGCAATATCACTGTGGCAATACCCATTACTGAAAACCTGAGAATTACTTTCCAGTGAAGCTTGTGGCACTATTGAGGACATTGTGCTAGAAAAGTAACTATTGGCACTTGTAATAATTTTTAAATGCAGATCAAAGGCTGATGTGCCTAATTTTGTTGGTGTTTTAAGCCATTTTAATTTTAAAAAAAAGGTTTTGGCGCTGTTGGAATTCTTTTTATTGGATCATGAAAGATCTAAGCGACGGTACTGTAGATTCTTAAAAGTGCATACAGTGCAAATAGAGTCTGGCAGCTTTCCAGATAAACCTGAAATAGATGTAAAACAGCAGCAATTGTTCTCGAAAGATTATACAAAATTTTGAATGGTAATTGCCAGAATTTCCTAAGTGTATGGATGCACATACACACAATCCTGAGTATCTTCTGTCCCCAGTGATGCACGGTGCGGGTCAACAGATGTGTCAGGGTGCCTTATTAAAAAAATATTGGATTTGTTATAGCATCTTTCACATCAGGATGATGTTTCAAAGCACTTCATGGGTTTTTAGCAAAAAGTGTAGTGACTATTTGTGGGCAAATGTGGGAGTCACATTTCAGACAGCAACTAGCAAATAACAAGCAGTGAATGTTATTTGGGGGATTGTGGGTCAGGACATTGGAAGAAACTTTCTTCTCTTTTCAAATCGTGCCATGGCATTTTGAATGTTCATCTGAACAGGTAGACAAAACCTTATTTTAACATCTCATCCAAAGCACAGCACCTCTGACATTGCAGCACTCTTTCCCCAGCAATCCTTTGGAGTGTCAAACTTGATTGAATTCAAAGTCCCGACATAGGGCTTAAATCTACAACCTTCTGACTCGGAGGCAAAAGGCTGTTCTACTATATTTTCGAATTTGTCACTTTTATTTGAAATAGATTTTGGTTCAAAATTATTGTACCCACGATTTCAGGGTATTTTATAAGTCACAATGCCAATACTGTGACTCAGTTATTTTTTAGAGAGAAACTCAGCTTTATTCTATCTATATTTTAGAAGGTATAAAAACATGTCAGAAAATCCAACTCTCGCACTAGATGCAATGGTTAAAAACTAATGATCTGCTTCCAATCGGGAAAGCTAATGTAACTTTCACGCAGTTGCAATCATTTGGTGCTTTGCTATTATGTGTGGCATTCGTGTATTAGGCATTCATGAATTTATTTTAGAGAAAACATGACGCATACATGAGCATGAAAAAGGAATAGAACATGTGGAGTATAAATACTGGCATGGACTGATTGGCTTGTACCACTCTGTAATTCTCCTTTTGCATTTGCAGTATGAAAGCTAATGTAGGATTTCTCTTGTCTTGTAGCGGAACATCCCTGCACTCAGGATAATGGTGGCTGCTCCCACATTTGCATTGTAAAGGGAGATGGTACTACACGCTGTTCGTGCCCTGTTCACCTTGTCCTACTTCAAGATGAGCTATCTTGTGGAGGTAAAAGAAAGTGTTCAATTTGAAGCTGCAGCTATCGTGATCATTGCTCGATGATCATTTCAAAATGTTATTTTGACTGTGGGGACGTCACAGCCAAAACCCATTGCTGTTCTCACTTTACTACAAGGGTTCGATCAGTGGTAGCATCAGTTGTAGCACCCTTGCCACCATTCCAAATGAGTTTAAACTCAGCAGAAATGAGAGATTGAACCTGAAACCCAGCTCAGATCTACCCTGGGTAGTGCCTTTACCAACTGATCCCAATCATATACACATCTCAGCAGTTCTGGCCAGGCTCCACTGGCTCCCCATCACCGAACGGCTCGATTTCAAGATCCTCACACACGTATTCAAATCCATTCACTCCCTGCCCCTCCCTACCTCTCCCACCTCCCCAATTCACCTCCACTCGACTGGCACTGGCCTGCTCGTCCCTCTCACCCTCCGCCACACCATTGGAGGATGCGTTTTCAGCCACTACATCCCAAAACTCTGAAACGCTCACCCTCAATCCCTCCGCCATGCCCCCACCCCTTTTCCCCTTTTTCAAGTCCCGATGGAAAACTTACCTCTTTGACCGTACTTACGGTCACCTCCCCGTTCCCCTCGGCTTGGAATCAGGCTCCGCCACTGTTGATCGCTCTTGAGGCGCTGCCCTGCGTGGAGGGCGCTTTATAAGTGCAAGTTGTTGGCGTTTATAATCCAAATTGCTATCAGAAGGTCCGGAGAGGAAGCAGACTGCTCTTTTCAATGTATAGATGAGAACAAGTTTGGGGTTGGCTGCCCTGCCCATCACACCGTCACAGTAACTGGAAGCATTCAATATTAAGGCTTGCACCCGATGGATATGATTTTATGGTGTCATTATGAAGAATACAGTTTGGAAAAGATATGGGGAGAAGGTGCAATAAATCAAATAAACATTAAGTGTTTAGGTTTTATTTTCTAACCTGCTGTGCGTGCGTGCAATGCGTGCACTGCTTTTCTCCCGTGTAGAGCCACCGACCTGTGCTCCAGATCATTTCACCTGCGCCACTGGAGAGATAGATTGCATCCCCTTGGCCTGGCGCTGTGACGGGTATCCTGAATGTGACGATCAAAGTGATGAACAAAACTGCCCAGTGTGCTCAGACAGTCAATTCCAGTGCGCCAGTGGACAGTGTATAGAGGTTGCCTTCAGGTGCAATGGAGAGACGAATTGTCAAGACCAGTCTGATGAACAGAAATGCGAAGGTATTTGTTGTTGGGGCGATTCTCTTCCATACCCTGTAATTTTTAAAAATCAACTTTACCCTGGAGCAGGGAGAGTAAGCTGCTGGTTAGCGTAACGAGGGGGAAATAAGCTTTCTTAGTGTAAAGGGTATTTTGGTGATTAATTCTATGCATAATATATGTGCTTTTTCTCTACTGTTTATGTGGGAGACTCACTCGAATCTCTTGCTTGCTGATTCATTTTGTGCTGTGCATATTCAGATTGGTTACAGTGGCTAGGGACAGATCATTGTGGGGCTCTGCTTCATTCTGTGGCTGTGGATTTAGACATGCATCATTCACTTGCTTCTGCACTTGGACATTGTTCTCTGTTGTTGCCGAGGAGAAGGGCACGAAAGGGGGGAAAGAAAAATAGGAAGTCAGCGAAAGACGCTCAGGTTTACTGGTAGGTTCCGCCACCTAGCGGTGAGATTTAGGTTTATACTTCACAATTGTCTCAACGTCGCAATACATTTCCAATCTCAGCTGCCAAAAGGTGCAGAGTCGCAGTGAAAGTGATGAACATTCCCTGCAGGGAGGGCTAGGATGCTTTCCACCTAACCCGCAACGATGGGAGAGTGTGCTCCCCCAACAGGAAGAGAGTGAAAATTTGGACGACGAATAATCAGTCGTATTTTCATCCTGCCCCCAGCGCTGAGAGATGCAGTGAGAGAGGCTGGGGAACAGTTCAGAGGACCGGGAGGGGAGGCGAGAGGAATGAACTCTTCTTGACTATTACCAACCCGATTTTAATTCTCGGTGGCAACAATGGCATTATTTCCTTGGCGCTTTGTATTTGAGATGTACAGTGGTACCCTTTTAAAAAGCGTTTCATTAGAACATGGGTTCGTTTATGAACCTCAGTGTTTACAATGCAATATAAATTTTCATTTTATATAGCGCTTTTCACATTGTGAGGACGTCCCAAGGCATTTACTTACTCACTCAAAGCACTGGTCAATGCAGTGAAAGCTAAAACAGCTAGCTTCTGGGACATAGGGTCACTATTTGCACACAGTGCATTCAACTCTTCCTGCATGCCCACTGATATTCTGTCAACGTGTATACTGAATGCAGAAACTTTGACTGGTGATTGCACCCAATTGTAATGCAGATCGGGATTTGATGGTTTCAAACTATCGCGTTATAACGGGGCTCCACTGTATTTCAGTTTTTGAGCATCTACGTTAAGCCTGCCCATTTCGCAATCTGTAAATTGTTTTCTTTTTCCCTCCTTGCTCAGTTCTGTGCCCTGTGGACCAGTTCCGTTGTGCCAATGGCCAGTGCATTGCCAAACATAAAAAATGCGATCATAACAATGACTGCACTGATAATTCGGATGAAGTTGCTTGCTGTAAGTTTTGATTGAATAATGATTCTCTTCCGCAAGAGTTTGATGCATTTGAGTTTTTGCTCTTTGGTGACGGTAAATTCTGTTAATTTCATTCCCAACGAATGGTGTTTCTTTTCTTCCTCTTCCCATTAAGAAAAAATAAGGACTGTTCAGGGGTGTCAAACATATTCGGCCTTGGGGGACAGATGAGCAGTTAGGCATGAAGCACAGGGCTGGGTAGGCTGGTTTTATATTGGAATTTCAATGCTAACTGCACTAATTCTGCTGCTAACTGCTCCAATGCCAAGGCGAGATCCGAACAATAGTTATTTTCAATGGCCTTTATTAATGACTAATTACATAAACCAAACTTCAACTTATTTAGAAGTTGAAGCACCAGAGCTGACATCTCTTTGATGCCTTAAGAGCATTGAAGTCAGGTTTGATCAAGTTCACCTTTAGTCAAACATAGCTCTTGTCCCAATTTGGGACATTTTTGAGATTGATGCAATCATTAGATATATAATATACAACTTTGACAAGCCAATGGCAGATAATTTGTTTTAGATCATGTTGTACTTCAGTTCTATTAGCTTTATTTGGAAGTGAGCAGGTGCAGTAAAGGGAGAGATGCACGCAGATCAAACTCTTATTTTCTGTGCCTTAAAATCCTGAAAGCATCTGGAAAACGAAGAAGGCTGATTTTTTTTAACAGATTCTAGCGTAGCATCTTGAAGAAAGTCGGAAAATTTGTTGACACGAATAGATACTTTCCAAATATGTATCAAATTGCTTTCTTAGTCCTCATAGTACATAATCCCCACACTTTACACTAAATTCTGTGAAGCCCTCGGAGATGTCCTCCCGGCATGAAATGCATTAATTATATCAAATGCAAGGATATTATTTTGTATCAGTTTGGCTCATGTGGTTGCACTCTCACTTCTGAGTTATAAGGTTATGAGTTCTGCATGTTTGATATCCCTGGCGCAGTACATGAAAATGAAAGGGACCTTTGTGTTTCAGTTTGCTCTTGTGAAATGTGTGCTTGAGTCAGATTTATCAACATGTTCACATGCTGATTTTTGTATGCGTTTGTTTGAGTGGATTTATTACCCCTAATAAATTCCCATTTTAACTTTTTGCGAACACATACACAGTCACTCCACTTAACAGCACATCTTGTGAAGCACTTTGAGACGTCTTCCCAATGTGACAGGCACCATATGTCCCATAGAACTATAGAAATTTATGATACAGAAGAAGGCCATTTGGCCTATTGTGTCTGTACTGGCTCTCTGAAGAGCATTTCACCTATAAAACACAATCACCTCACTTTATAGTATATAACCTGTGAAGCACTTTGGGATGTCCTCCTGACGTAGAAGGAGCTATATCAAATATTATTATTTTCATTCTGGCCAATTTCTCTCTGTTGTTACTAGACATGAATGCTGAAAGTAAAGGCATGAGATCATGTGATGAGGATGTGAAATTAAGCGTAATTACATTCTGTATTATTTTGGAAATGAGTGGAGGTCTGGCTGGAATGTGTCCAAGTAAGGAATTGGTGGAAAAAGATATGGGTGTTTAAAGCTGTGATAGTCTGACCATAGAGTGCAGAGCAGTAACCTAGACACGGAGGGGAAGAGGGGGGAAAAAAAAGAAACTGCAGCAGTTGCCTTGGACTTGATGGGATTTGATAACATTTTGGAGGTTTTATTTAATCGAAAGTGTCACTTCTGAATTTTTGTTTTCCTGAATTATCCTCTTTCTTTGCCCAGGTGATGTATTTTATAGGGTCAATTACAATATTGTCCTAATGGGTATTTTAAAATGAATTGCCACAGAGGCTTAATGACTTTTCGTTCAAGTTTTTAAGTTCTCACTTTGTCTTCCTAGTCCTAAAATTTGCGGACGCCTCAGGCCAATGAAGCTCTCATTGCTAGCAAGGTTTAGTTGGAATAAAAGAGAGCTATTTCCTCTGTATTTAGCACTTTTAAAGTAAACCCAAGAACACATTTCAGTTGCCTTCGGTCCTTTCCTCATCTTTTTCCTCCAAAAATCACTCGTGCCTCAGAATCAATCCATCACTAATTCAGCAACCCCCACCCACTCGATAGCAGTAAATTAAATGGTACAAAACATCACCTTGATGGGAAAAAAAATGTTCTTTTATTACAGATCCAACAGAGGAGCCGACGCCTCAGCCCACAAACACCATCGGTTCAATTATCGGTGTGATTCTCTCAGTGTTTGTGATCGGAGCTATGTACTTCATTTGCCAGCGTGTACTGTGCCCGCGGATGAAAGGCGATGGAGAGACTATGACAAATGATTTTGTTGTGCACGGATCTGCTTCAGTGCCTCTGGGCTATGTACCGCATACTAACTCCCTCCCAGGATCACTGCAAGGTAAGGATGATCCGTGTTGTCGGGCACTGAGCAGTGAGGTACAGTTTATGGAATCACATTGAAGAAAGTATAATGCTGCAGTCAGTAACTGGCACTTTGTTCCTGTTGCTGCAATTCATTAGCTCCGTCAGGTTGTATTTTGATACAATGCTTTACTCCGGGTTGCAGGATGATTCTAATTCATACTTTTAATATTAATATCACCAGCCTGATCTCTTCCAGAAGAATGTTGTTGATGAATTGACATCTTGTCATATCCTATTGTTACTAACATTACCACACTGCAGTTGTGGTACCAGTGCTGTGCTGCACTGAGGTTTTTAGACTTCCTACCTCTGCCACCTTGTTCAAGCATACTGACACTGCTGCTCCCTTACCTCAATGATCACTGGCCTGTTTCATGGAGGGCTTCCTCCCTCCCCTCCTCTCATTCAAGGTGCGTCTCAGAATACTTCTTTAAGCACACTTTTAGTCACCTCTCCCCTCCCCACTCCTGCTCCCACTCCCAACTCAGGTGTCTAGCCACTAGTGACACGTACATTGAGGAGTTCTCTCGACGAAAAAGGCATTATGTAATGTAAATTTTTCTTTTTATTCTGTTCAAGTATTAACAACCCTGCTTTCAGCCTATGCTGTTGTTCGTGAGACAGTTCCTGAAGTGGTGTAGTTACAGATTGGCATCGCTGTTCTGAAGCCCTCTTGTTTCTTAAAATGAACTTGGGTGGTCTCTTGTACGTCCATTCTATAATGTAATGACTCAGCAGAGCTTCTAAAACAGTCAGCTGTTCTCCATCAAGCTCACTGGAAGTATCTTGAATCACTGAATGATTCCCTGTTTGAGATCATGTGTTGGGAGCTGTGCTGTTGTCTCACTTTACAGTGCTAGGAATGCTTTCCACTCCTAATGCTACCCAGGTGCTGGCTGTATTGCACTGGCGATTGCAATATGATGACAACCTCACCAACTCGCATTTATGTAGCGCCTTTCACGTAGGATAACGTCTCAGCGTGTTTATAGTGATTGGGATGAATAAGTATACATTTCTCCGTGTGAAGAAAGCCTTGGCAGAGGTCTTGCAGTTTAGTTGCCTAAGTTTGTCATTCTGCTTCCCCTCTGGAACCCCATATCAGAGCCCATATGCCTTGCCCCTTCCCTCCCCACCTTTAAACCTTTTTGGGGGCTGTATTTTGGTCACCCTGGCTCCCCTTTCTTGACTTCCCACCCTTTCCTTATCCTCCCCTTCCCAACCACCTAGACACCCCCCAACCCCAGCTCAGGTTCCCAATCAGCTCTGTGAAGTGTTTTGAGAGTATGTAAACATAAAGTTGTTGTTGGTTGCTGTTGCATTCAACTTTGCTCTCGTCCCCTCCCTTGCCTCCTTCAAGACCCATCTCAAGACCCTCCTCTTCAACCTTTGCCTTCAATCACCCTCCTCACCCCCCCCGCTTCCCTCCACTCTCCCCAACCCTGACCCCCAGCTCAGGTCTGAAACACTGATTGTCCAGCGCCTTGGGACGTGCTCCCGATGTGAAAGGCGCTATATAAATGTAATTTTGTTGTTGTTGTTTCATTCCAGGTATGTCCCGTGGCAAGTCAGTGATGAGCTCTTTGAGCATTATGGGCGGAAGCAGTGGGCCTCCCTATGACCGAGCTCATGTTACCGGTGCCTCTTCCAGCAGCTCCTCCAGCACAAAAGGCACTTACTTTCCTCCTGTAAGTAGACAGTTTTTAATCGTGAACATCTGAGCTTGTAGCTTGTAACCTGGGAGAGGAGAACAAAATTGGACACCTGCTCAGCCTCTTTGTTTCACGCTCCCAATTGCCTCTGTTTCACAATTTGCATCTGTCCCTCTGAATTGGATCACTCAAGCGACCTTTCCTTATTTGTGAACCTAGTCAGTAAATCCTCGCAAAACTATTCAACTGTGTGTATATGTGTGTGGGAGTGGGGGGGAGGCAGGGGACAGAGATCGACAGGGCACAGAGGGAAAGGAGGCATTACAGCAACGCCCGATCCTGTTTTCATGGCAGATTCCAGCAAAGAACAATGGCCAAAAATTGGGAGCAGGAACATTTTTCCCTTTTCTCCTTTCTCCCTGCCAACACCTCAGGTGGCTGCGATCAGTTATTTTGTTATTCATTTCCCTGTAACACTACCTGCCTGAGGTAGGTTCTTCAGCACAGATCAGCTATTAATGCTGAGATGTTAGTATTCGTGGCTCAGTGTCGTACCTCACAATCCATTATCATGCTGGGGGGAGAGGAAGGAAACCACATGCTTTCTCCAGCGTAGACTTCTAGATTTAAAATTGACTTTTGTCCTTCCTAGATGCTGAATCCTCCACCTTCGCCAGCTACAGAGCGTTCACATTACACCATGGAATTTGGTTACTCGTCAAACAGTCCTTCCACTCACAGGTCATACAGGTAAACATCGGGCAATCTGAATCAATAGGATTTTACTGAATCAAATGCCACATTGCTTTTTAGACTGTAAGATCAATCGTGCAAAAGATATTATTCTGCTCTTAATATAAATGTTCCCCAGGTAGGGTATCCTGTTCCCCTGAGTAGGATATCTGGTAGCTTTGATTACGGTCAAACTATTTTTATAGAATGCACTTAAATTTTGGTACTGCCTTTGACACGGTTATGGAAGACTTCTATGCATTTTGCCCTGAAAACTCCTTTGTACCCCTGAAATAGCTTTGGCTTTTTGGAATGACCCCATTACCTTAATCTTGTGTCCATTTGATAGAACGAAAGGGTAAAGCAGAAATATCATTGCTAAATGTAGGACATATTTTTCCCCATGCACAGAGTGAAAGTATAAAGAATCATGTTAAAAGATTGATACTCCTGGAAACGCTGACATTTTCTATATTTTATATACATTTTGGATTTAGCTAATATTAGACTGTTATACGTGCAGCAGCATTACATACATAAACAGGATTGTTCCACTAACTATATTTGTTTCCTAATTATTTAGAACAGAAACGGTCGCTCTAAAGTTAGATTGTATCCAGATTATCTTTGCCATAGGCTTATTCAGGGCTAATTGATTCATGCTTTCCTTGAACAGAAACTGTTGAGTTTATTTGGCATTAATAATAGTTGAGGTAACACAGTTGCATCTGGTTTTATTCAATGTCTAAACTTTCCTGCTTAAGAAACAGAAACGCTTTAAATTTTTTTTAAAAAAATCTGTAGTTTAAAAAAATATGTATGGACTTTTTGTTTGCAAGATTGTATTTATGTACTTCTTATGTTAATAGATTTATATCAGATGTCATGCACTGATTTCTTGCACTTTCTTCTCTTCCTCGCCCTCCCCCCTCCCACCACACAGCTACAGACCTTATGCTTATCGAAATTTTGCTCCACCCACAACACCCTGCAGTACTGACGTTTGTGACAGTGACTACACTCCTGGGAGGAGGATGGCCATGACGAAATGCTACAGTGATCTGAACTATGACTCTGAGCCTTTCCCTCCACCCCCTACTCCGCGCAGTCAGTACTTGTCTGCCGAGGAGAACTATGAAAGTTGCCCTCCATCTCCATACACTGAACGGAGTTATTCACACCATCTTTATCCACCCCCTCCCTCCCCATGTACAGACTCCTCCTGAGCTCCGGATAACCATCTTCGCCTATTGTAAATAATTGTGGATATCAAAAGACTGCACAAAAGAGTGAAGATATGTATGGATATGTACAGTGAAAATAAATGGGGTATTGAGGGGGAGGGGGGAATAGCTTCAAACGACTTGTACAGTAGAGAGAATATTTATATATTTTCTAAACAGCACCTGCTGGTTGTGCCATAAAAATTGTAAAAATTTGTACAAAAAAAAAGCTTTTTCACATTCAAACAAAATGCCTTAACCCAGGGAAGCAACTATACCTAAGAAGAAGACAAAAAAAAGTAACAAAAGAAGGCAATGAGCACACACTTTGCAATGGGCGCACGGACTGCTGGATTAATTTTTACAAGACCAGTGCTTGAAGAAAATCTCACTGCATTTCGACAAAGAAAACATAGTGTCAACAGCCTGCAGGTTACACCGAGAGGAAATCAGCTGCACAGCACATTTCTTAAAGTGGAGAAGAGTTTGTTTGGATTTTGTTTCTTGAGCCTTTAGAAGGAAAAACAATTTTTAGCAGCGCTTCCTCAGTTGAAAAGGATGGAGCATACAGCCACATGCTGAGATTCTTCTGATACTTGCACCGGCGGTGTGTGCAGTTTCACAGTGAAGCCAGCATCAACTACTCTGCAGCTTCCAAAGCTGACTGATGCCATGTGCGATCAACCCACAATACAACACCCTTGTTGCACAGGGGAGGAAGATAAATTACCTTGGCTTTTAGCCTCTGGAATGGAACCATCACTATTCAAGAGTAATATGAAAACAAATGGTGGGGAAGCATTTATGACTCTAATATTTGACCAAGTCCAGAAGCCGTGCCTGATCCTTTTTAATTCTTACTCAATAAGCTTTTAACTTCAGTGCCCAGAAATGTTCTAGTTGTATTTTTATATCACATATGTGTAGATAACCTATTTATGAGCTATAAAATAACCTTGTATTAGATCTTCTGTAAAGCCTATCCATATATCCTTGCAGTACTTTCATGTATAGTTTTATTATTACACTTTATGCCTCATTTTATTTTTCTATAAAACATAAGTATAAGGGTAATGACAATCTCAGATTTTTTTAAAAAAAAGACAAGACATCCAGATGAGTTTATTTTCTGTTTTTTCTTCCCATCAGTTAAGGTACTTTTCCAGAATTCAGAAATCAGCTTTATATTCTGCATTGTTAAAAACAAATATGTGACATTTTGTAGCCAAGACTGAATGCTTTGTCATGGTCCATTATCATTTAGCTGACTTGAGTCGAATTGATCTCAACATTGCATCCTTTTTAAGATATTGTTTCTGATACTCATTTATTTAATATAGGCAGAAATATTTTCCACCAGAAATAAATTGTTCAAAAATATGCTCTCAAAATATGGAATGACCTGTACATGAGAATTTTTGTTTGCTGTCCGTGTGGTACCAGGAGCTATAAGTTGTATCTATCTGTGCATATTTCTGTATGATTGCGTGCCAAATCCTGTTACCAAACAGCCTATGGTGGTGTGCACCTAAAGCAAATCACTTAGTTTGGAATGAAGGATCTTGTTTGGAAGTGAAGGATCTGGTGCTGCTGAATGCATTAGCTGTAAACCTCCAAATGTACTTTTCCAGCTGTCAATTGGGGCTTGACAATTATACCAAGTACCATGATCAAATGCCCCTTCCCCTCTCTTTTTCTCTCTCTCCCCCCCGCCCCCCCCCCCCCCCCCCCCCCCGGTGCCAAGATGCTTTGCGAGGATGTGTTTATATTATTGACCAACATTTGGTCAGTCTTATCCACTTGTCCATTAACATCCTTGAAATGTAAAATAACTTGTGCTTGTTTAAGCTGTGTTCAAAAAGAAAAAAAGCACCTTGTACAAAGCCCATTTCTGTTACTGTTATAAAGCTGAGTTGTAACAAATGAAAAGTTGATTTTTATAATAAAAGTGAGAGTGAAATATTTTATATTCCTTTCCCCCCCCCCCCCCCCCCCTCGCCGATAAGATGAGGAAAGGGGAGAGGAGAATGAAACGGCTGAGAAAGACTTCATTATTGAACCTCCTGTGGGGCTATCAAAGTACTTATTTAGAGCTCATTTCATCAAGAACTGCATTTTTATGGGAAATGTAAGTCCCATTGCTTTGGGGTTGGAGTGTTCGTTGTAGATACAGTGACAGTTTGTAATAATGATTGCCACTGAATTTCAAAAGTTAAAGAGTAAAAAGGTTTGTTGCAAGATCAGGTGGATATCTGTGTGCTATTCAGTGCGGAAACAAACCCTGAGAACAATGACAACTCTGCTCTTTCGCTCAAGTCCCAGCAGAAGAGAAGGCAGAACTCCCAGAGAATGTTCCTATTTGCACTTCGATAACCAGATTTTTTTTAAAAAACAGCTATTTCTATAGGATATTAAGAGCAAGCCGGGGGGGGGGGGGGCCTAAAAAAGCACAGCATAATCCAGAGGTTCTGAAGATTTAAATTGCAAGTGAGAGGAGCTAAAATGGCTTTTATCCTCTGATCTTCCGAGATGTTTTGCATCAGTATTAAATAAAATTAAGATTCATAGAAATCTACAGCGCATAAGGAGGGCATTCGGCCCATCGAGTCTGCACCAGTTCTCGGATTCAACTGTACTTTTAATCCCACTGCCTTGTCCTGTTTCCACTGTGAAGTATTCTGTATAAGAACATCAAAGGTATGATATAAATGCAATTAGTTGTCAATGAGCTACACAAATGTATTCGGTCATTTAAATGTGACGCATTTACAGAACTGAGTTCCTCCTGTGAAAATACCCTGTTCTATGCCGCCACATAATGTTAGGGCAAAATAGTGCAGAGTTTCTTCATTTTCTTCCCTTAAGTCTTCCTACATTATTTACATTCCCTCACCTGTAGCTTTATTTCTAGATATGTAACCATACTTCTGTACTCAACTGTGAAAGCCACAACTATTAACAGCCTGAATAAATCACTCAAGGTTACTTCCCTCCCCCCTCCCCTTGAAAGTGGAACAAGATTATGCTCTTTGCTGAACATTTTCCTCAATGGCACAATTGAGAATGTGAAGTTATGGAAGTTTAGCACGTTTAAGCCTGTATCCTATCAGCATTTGTATCGCTTTTTGGAGATCAAATACATCGCACAACTGCCATCCATTCAGAATAGCAGACGGAGCCTAGCTTGCTGTGATCACGCACACAAACCATTTCCTTGGTCCTTTCGATCACAAGGCTGGGTAGAGCCAAAGACTTTCATTATAAGTCAAGTTCTTTTTCATGTGGTGCAAAGACATTTGTGCCAGACAGAGTGCAGTAAAGGAGCTGACCAACCATTCAAGTGATTCACAGCAACCTAACCACTCACAGGTGAGGACGTTGCTTAGCCTCTGAAGTTGTTCCAAGATGAATTGTATTGGAGCTGTAATGATCTTGGACTGCTTGTGAATTAAACCACTTAGATTTTATGTTGCCTTTAGAATCTTTGGATTATGTTTATCTTAATGCAGCCTTATTCCAACCCAGCTTTTTATGTTTGCGCCGTGTTTAGGGTTGTTTTTTTTGTTTAAAAAGACTACCCTGTACTTTGGGGGCTTATCCAGATTCGTGAGCTGGAATTATTCCTTTTTTAAGACTGATTACTTGAAAGTGCAGTGTGATTATTGTAGTCTATTACATGTTGAAGTCACTCTGGAAGACTTTCTTACTTTGTCATTTTTCAGTTAAAGAAGTCTGCCCCGCTTGAAAATAAAAACAATTTTGCACAGCATGTGGTACATCTATAAAACATACCATTTTCTGTAAATGGTTTACTGTTGTTTAAAGTGGGTTTGCACCTACTGGTGACTCTAGCCTCAAACATGTTTTGATTTCTTTTTAACTTCTTGCAGATTTTTCTATTTAAAAATTGAAAATTGTTTCAAAGAAAACTAGAATGTTAATGGCTGCTGGGGTAGGTTCCTCAAAATGATTTCATCTTTTTATGGAACAGCATTACAAAATTGTAAGCAATCGTACAAGGCCAAGTGGAAATCTAAATTATTTACCACCCAGGGTTAGAACAGATGTTCGTAAAAAATGCAGTTTCATATTGCTGTGGGACTCATCAAATACTTAGTAAAATTATACTGTATTCAAAATCAATATAACTCTTATTGCTAAATTGAAGCCAGCATTAGAAGAATGCGTGTAATATTTCTTACATGGAATATGCAATGAAGCATATTGCATATTCCAAGGCAATGTCTGTTTTATTTATGTCTGGTCATGACTAGGATTTGCCTGTGATCAAGCTTAGCTGAAGGAGAGCTTTTTTTTAAGATGAATTTTCAAATAGAAAATTAAAGGAGACTTGACTGATGCTGTCTCTAAGTTTGGTCATTTAAAACTTGCCATCAAGATGTATTGGAAAATATCTTCAGAAAAGTGTACATTTTGTTTTGAATGTCGCCTTCACTATGGCTTGCATCTGCTAACATCAAAAGTCGGTTAAAAAATCTGTATCTTATGCATAGATTCATGGACATCATCTTGAGCCTGTTGATTGGACCCTTATAGCAACTTGGCTCAGTTGGTAGCACTCTTGCCTCTGAGACAGAAGGTTGTGGGTTCAAGCCCCACATCAGGAAATGGAATTCACATAATCTAAACAGACACCCTAATACTGCAAGTATGCTGCATTGTTGGAGATGCCGTCCTGCAAGTGAGACATTAAACCGAGGTACTGACTGCTTATCCAAGTGGATGGCATTATTCAAAAAAAGAAGGGTGTTTCTCCCAGTGGCCAACAATCCCCCAGATAAAATTGGTCACTCACTCCATGGCTGTGTGCAAATGGATTTCCGTGTTTTCCCACAAAACACGCAATCGCAATACAGTATATCTTGAGACTTCTTCCTGACGTGATTCTCAGTTGAAGTTTGGGCTGCTGCTTTTAGCAGTCTGTTTCTTTTCCTGTCCGTTCCCGGTGAAGGACACTGTATAAATGCAAGTTGTTGTTGCAGGGTTAACTGCAGAACCATTAAGTCCGTTTCTCTCCTCCAACATCATAGCTCTTGGCTGAACATATAATTCCACAAAAGGCACTTGGAATTTTGGAAAGAACAGCTAAGTTATTGGAGGAATATAGACTGCAAAGGGCTTTCCAGTCGTGTGCATTCCTGTGCTCCTATGTAATCCATGTTACACAATGAACTGACCCAGCAGTCAGTGTGAGGACTGACTGTGTCTCATAGGTAATGGAAATCTAGTAATGGCACATTTAAGACTACAACACCATGCTTCTAGAAGGCTGGAAAAATGCCTTGTGAATGTAACTAATAGGAATACATTTTGCACATTTTAAAAAAAACTTCTGAATGAAGTAGCTGATGGAGACATTGTGCTGAGATTGTACTGGGATAATTTGCTGCAACCTTTTTGGATGAGATGTTAAGCCACATGTGGTGCGAAAAATGCTGAAATCACAATTGTTTGAATCATGTGGCTTAATAGCCATGTATTGAATCACCATTTGATCATGTTACCCTTCCATCTCTATGAGGTTGATGCCCATCCCACTTGTAATATAAATGAAAAAGCCAAAAGATCTAAATATAATAATAGTAATAACAATTTGATACAGTACTGCATTTGATACAGTACTTTATCATGTCATCGAGACGTCTCACAAGGATTTACTGTGAAAGTATAGTGACTATTTGTAGATGATTTAGTACATTTGTAAAGTTACAGAATAACACACTCTGGAATAAGGATACAGGCAGTCATGCTTTGCTGCACTGCGATCATACTTACATACTTGAGGTTCTCTCACAGTTGGATGCCTTCTGAATACCTTGATCTACAACTGCCTTGAAACACTATACAGTATTATGTTGTCTTATACCTCACAACTGTCAAACAGAGCATTGTAATACACTCAACTCTTCACCAACAGTGTGTTACTTCACCAGTTGTGTAAAACAGTGTCAGCCTGTCTCAGTTTGTCGTACTCTGGCCTTTGAGTCAGAAGGTTTGTGGTTCAAGCCACAAATCAAGACTGAACTCACATAGTCTAGGCTGATACTTCAGTACTGGGGGAGTGCTGCATTGTTGGAAGTTTCGGATGAGACATAAAGCCAAGGTCCTATCTGCTTGTTAAGGTGGGACATTGCCGTACATAAATTGGCTGCCTGAATTTGCCTACAAAAACTCACTACATTTTAAGCTAAATCCTGTGATGTGCTTTGAGAAGTTTTGATGACTTGAGATGTTATATCAAATACAATTCTTATAATAAGACAGTACCATATTTCCCCAAGTTACCCTAAGTCTACAACGGACTCTCTTTATGTGTACTCATGCATGAAGAATGGGCACGTGGGAAAGTATTGGATTGCAACTATGAACAGTTACCTTCTCATTTGAATTCAACTTAGGAAAGACAATTTTAAAAATTGAATATTATACCTATTAGAACTGCTTGGATGACAAGCACTGCTAATAATAATCCCTGCATTTGATATGGCACCAAATGCTGCTGAAACCCATATCCACAGCTTCATTATATCCTATCTGGACTTTGCGGATTCACTTCTCGATGGTTTCCCTACTGCATCATCCATAGTCTCCAATTTATCCCAAACTCTGCTGCCCACATCCTCACTTGCACCACACTTCATGCACCCATCACTCCAGTCGTCGTCAGACTTCACTGGAACTCTGTTTCCTAGTTGATCGATTTCAAAGTCCTCCTGATCACATCTCCCTTTATCACTGATCTTTAAATTTAAAATCGAGCGGAATTATATAAAATTCTTAACCTGAGAATGAATTTAAGAATATTCCAGAATTCTGCACAATTTTAAGATGAAATGGTCTTAGACTAAAACTGGATGACATTCCAGATCTTGGGTTTCTGAGTGCTGTCTTTTTCTTCAGGGGCACACTTCAGAGAAATCTAAAACATTATTTTCAGGGAAATGGTTTAAGACTAAAAAATCTAATTGTTGTGGTTACTTGTGTGTCTCCAATCTAGTGAGTGCCACCTGCTGGTTAAAATGCACTACACTGAGCATAAAGGTTGAACTCAAAAAGATTATCATAGAACAATGGAAATCAGACTAAGGAATATGCTTTCTTTTTAATAAGATCCCAGTTAATTTTGTTCAAGAAAACATTGATCTTTAAAACCCAATTATAATTTTAAGCATGAAATAGTAATAGATGGGTGAAAAAAAAAGCCCTTTCTAATTTCTCTGCTTTATAATTCTGCGGCTAATAATTTATAAAAATCGGTATATGTACATTTGTGGTTTTTTTAGACAAACTTAGTTTCCGTATTCAAAACTGGTTCCAATAACAAAAAACTTTGGTGTGTGAGCTTCTACGACCACTAAGGAGAGTGGACACAATCTCCCAGTTAAAACTTCAGCTCATTCAGATGCAAACTTACCTCTTGAGTTCAATGGTTCAGTTGAATGCAACTTCAGCTGAACTTCAAATAAACCATCAGATAAGAAGATCAAATTTTTTTTTAAATTCTCCAGCCACATACAACATAAGTTGTATATGGAGTCCTGTAGCTCAGTGGTTAGAACACTCGCTTTGCAAGCGAGAGACCTGAGTTCATCTCCAGGCAGGTCAGGGCGAAACCTTGGGCAAGTTTCCTTACTCCACACAAAGCCTAATAATAATCCCTCCAAAACTAAAAACAATAATAAATTGGTCATTTTCAATCTACGACTGTTTGTGGGACATTGCTGTGTGCAATTGGCTGCCGCGTTCGCCCACAAACATACAGTCAATTCACTTTACAGTGTGTTCTGTGAAGCGCTTTGGGACGTCCTCCCGACGTGAAAAGCGCTATATCAAATGCAAGGATTATTATTATTATTATAACTTGAAGAAAAGCTTTCACCATGGTGAAGTTCTGCAGTCTTTTTTAAGTGGCTCCAAATAGTAGGATGTCTTCGCAATGTGAAATGCAATTTGTTGTTCTTATAGTGATGACCTGGGCCAGTAGAAGTGTGGGAAATATTTGCCCCAAATTGCGGGGAGATTGGTAAATTTTGCGGGGGAATGTTTGATAAATCTTGCAGAAGATTGTGGGGATTGATTGGTGCTATTGAGGTACATTTTACTGCTCCATTCAGACACACAATCCAGTCATGGAGAGAGAGACGCACATTCACAGACACAGAGAGAGATACACACGCGCACACAATAACAACTTGCACTTGTATAGCGCCCTCCACGCAAGGCAGCGTCTCAGAGCGTTTTAACAGTGGCGGAGCCTGATTCTGAGCCAGGGGAAAGTGGCCGTAAGCACGTTCGAAGAGAAAAGTTTTCAGGCGGGACTTGAAAGAGGGGAGCGAGAGGGCAAGGCGGAGGGATTGAGGGAGAGTGTTGCAGAGTTTTGGCGCATAATGACTGAAGATAGACACAAAGAGATACACATACAGTCACATTCACAGAGAGAGACACATTTACACAGAGACACTCATAAACACACACACGTATATATATAGAGAGACATAGACTCACACGGAGACAATCACAACAGCGGGGCCTCCGAGTTTAGCCCATTTGCCACTCGTGCCACACTGCGCATCTGCTGCTCTGCCCACGGTGACGTCGGGTAAACAGCATGAGCGGCCCGGGGGCCAGGAGCTACATTTATAGCGGGTTTGTAGCGAGTTCCACGGAAAAGGATGCCGGACACACTTTTCTATTGGCCCAGATGATGGCTAGTGACAGTGATGACTTGTAATGACAAGTGATAGTCATAGTGATTCAAATTGAGCGCAGGGTATGTATGGATAAACCCCATCCAAAAGTATTTTATTTGGACCATTTCAATCGACAATTTCACAATTACACACTTATTTCCAATGATGATGTTCATTATACAAAAAATGATTCCAAGATTGTACTTGAAAGGTGCATTACTGTTACATTTTTCTCCCATTGCAAATGTTTTGGGTCTTGCTTGTGCTTCAACCCTCCCTAGTATAGATGGGGTATTTATTTCTATGTGCTTCAGGTAGGCTATTATTTATTTCTATATTTATTATTTTAATTTTTTAAGAATAAATCCAGGGCCAGCTGTATACGTATTAAAATTTCAAACACCGTCTGTCTTGAGGAACTGAAGCAATACCATCATCGTCCCAATGTAGGGCAAGGAAGGTGCTGTGATAGAGCTACTGTATTGCGGGAGGAGTGAAGGTCGTTTCCCTAAAGTGCAAGATCTGAAGGAAATTAATGAAAGTGGAGTGGATTTGTCAGCGATGAGCAGAGGAGAAACAAGTGATACAATTCCATTGTAATCTTTCCTCCCATCTTTAATTATAGTGAATATTTATCATTTTGAGAAATCAGGAGAATTTCAGATGGAATATTTTCAAAGAAAACTGCCAGATGTCTCACTGCATTGATTGTGACATTGCTTTGCTGTCCAACAATGTTGAAGTCATCTATTTAATTGGAATTTCCTTCCTGACATCTTTAGATTGCTGTATTCTGGGATGTGTGGGTATTCAGCCTGTGGTGAGTATAAGAAGACTTTGGGCCAAGATTATTTTTTTAACCCTTTATAGATCGACTCAAAGCACAATATGTTTTCCCTCCTTCATTCCTGAAGACATTGATTCATGTTGGGCTGCAGTCTCATGTGCTGGCCAGCCTCCAGGACCTCAGCCATGGCAACATCACCCCTTTCTGTTGAAGATCTTTTGAATTATGCTGGGGTACAATTCAGTAGCTGCTATAGCAGCCCTTAGGTATTTTTGGTTATTAACAATAATAATAATCCTTGCATTTGATATAGCACCTTATCACCTCTTTGAGACATCTCAAACACTTCACAGAATATATTGTAAAGTGAATTGACTGCATATTTTGTGGGCTGCCAATTGTGACAGCAGTGTCCCACAAACAGTTGTGGATTGAGTGACCAAATTATTAGGTTTAAAAAATGTTTTAAGGGATTATTACCCACGGAAAAGCTATCCGACAATTGACTAAAAAGCAGGTTCCTACTTACTGGAAGGGTTAACAGAGGCGTGTGGAGTTAGAAAACTTTCCCAAAGTTTCATCCTGCCTAGGAATCGAGCCCAGGTCCTTTCAACAACAAGAACAAGATTGCATTTATAGAGCGCCTTTCACGTCGAGAGGATGTCTCAAGGCGCTGGACAGTTGGGTCGGGACCCAAGCAGGAGCGAACTGGTCAGGGCTAGGGGAGGGAAAGGAGGGAGCGAGGAGGGGGTAGAGAGTCGAGAGAGGAGGTGAAGGCAGGGTTGAAGAGAAGGCGAGGCGAGTGCTCTAACCACTATGCTACAGGGTTCCACACCAGAACACAGGCTAAATGGCATGTTAACAACTGCAACAAGTTGGCAGGAAGGTCATGGATCAGGCCAAGAGCATAAACTCACTTAAACAGCTTGCTGATGTGATGGGAGGATGTAGGGTAGGTATTCCGGAGGGATGAGATTAGATGGGCCAAAGGGCCTTCTTCAACCAAACCAATCTTGTGATCATTAAGTCTAAGCTTTGAATTTTAGCAGTCTCTGTGGGGGCAAATTTCAACAACAACTTCAATAACAACTTGGATTTATATAGCACCATCCACACCGGATGGGTCTCAGAGCTCTTCACAGTAATGGATCCCAGGCCCGAGCCAGGGGGAGGGAGAGGAAGGTGACCAATGTGCAGTCAAAAAGAAAGGTCTTCAGCCGAGACCTGAAAATAGGAAGAGAGGAAGCGAGGCGAAGGGAGTGAGGAAGGGAGTTCCAGAGTCTCAGGGCACAGTGGCTCAAGGCACGGCCGCCGAGGGTGGAGCGGAGGACTTGGGGGACAAGGAGGTCAGTGGAATGAAGGCAGTGGGCACTGTTGTGAGGAGAGAGGTCAGAGAGGTTTCAGAAATTTCAGTCAAGTCCTGTTGTTATTCGATGTACACACACTTAGTTTTCTGATGGTGCCTCTAGATAGTGATCAGAAGCCAGAGAGAGAAAACTAGAAATACCCTTCTTAGCCCCATAGTAATAAAATTAATTGTAGTATCTCTTGTTATCCTGGTTGAATTCTGTTACCTCAGCACGGCCTGGAATTTGAATTTGGCTATCTACTCTGTATGTCTTGTCTCTTGGGAAGTGCCAACAATTGTCCTTTTTTTTATTTTTACATGTATGGCTTATTATGCCATTTAGTATGTGTTCTGTTCCAATAGAATGAGTGGGAAAATGTAAATTATAAACATCTGTGTGAAAACACAATGTTTTAAAATTAGAGGATTTTTAACAAAAGTGACCACTGAAGCTAAAATGCATGGTAGTTGGAACTAAAATCCAAATGAAAAATAAACTTCAATAAATTTGAAAACGTGAGTAAATGCACAATATTATTCTTGGTAATATTCTTGAGTGTTTGCCAAAATTATACTTTACTTTTTTTATTAAATTATTAAATTAGGTTATTTTTAATGGCTTTCCATGCTCATTTAATTGATTCATCTTGTTTATTATTTTTATTGTACTTTAAAGATTAAAATCGTTTTCATCACAACGACTCTTTTGTTTGCCTTCTTCACATAAGTTTCTTTACCATAAGTTTACCTCTATATAAAAAAATCCTACTACTTGTTTAATCACTAATGCCATATACAATTCAATATTCTAAGGAGCAATAAAGTACAGAGCAGATTTTGTAAAAGGTGAGTCCTGGCTCCCCATTCCTCCTGTCAACAGGAGAGCTCCAGGACGCTACCCCGCGTGAAGGGCGATATAAGTGCAAGTTGTTGTTGTTGTGGTTTGTGTATACCTTACCCCAAATGCAGTAGAAAACCTTGTGCGTGCGTTTGTCACCTCCGGCCTGCATTACTCAAAGTCAGTCCTCGCCGATCTCCCCAGCTCCACTATTCAAAAAATGCAGCTCATTCAGAACTCTGCCGCCTGCATAATGACCCGGACCAAACCCCGAACCCCCATCTCAGCAGTTCTGGCCAAGCTCCACTGGCTCCCCATCACCGAACGGATCAACTTCAGGATCCTCACGCTCGTGTTCAAATCCATTCAGTCCCTGGCACCACCCCACCTCTCCGACCTCCTCACTCCCGATCCACCAGCTGACGCCTCCGCTCGACCGGCACCGGCCTCCTGTTCTTCCCTCTGCTCCACCATTGGAGTTCATGCTTTCAGCCACTACTCACGGAAACCGTGAAACACTCTCCCTCAACCCCTCTGCCTTGCCACCTCTCTCTCCTTTTTCCAAGTCCTGCCTGAAAACCTTCCTTTTCGACCGTGCTTACAGTCATCCTTCCCCCTCCCACCCTCCCCCCTCCCCCCCACCGCCGCCGCTGGCTGGGAGTCAGGCTCCGCCACTGTTAAGCGCTCTGAGACGTTCTCCTGGTTCACTCCGGGGAGCGTGCATGTCCCACACCCAGCCACGGGGAAATCTTCAGGTGTGATCGGCGTACGCAGGTGGCGCTCTCAGTCGGGCTTGGATACTCCTTCGGAGTCGTGATGGGTTTCACACACACAACACACACAACACCGGGGCTGAGCAAAAAAATGAACTCGGTTTTGAGGGATCACTTCTTGAATCAGTGGGTGGTGGAGGCGGGTGACAGACAGCTCCTGATCTGGGCTGGTGGTGGGGGGGGTGTGTGTGTTGTAGGTTGGGGGGGGGGGGGGGGTGACAGACAGCTCCCGATCTGGGCTGGTGGGGGGGGGGGTGTGTGTGTGTTGTGGGTTGGGGGGGGGGTGACAGACAGCTCCTGATCTGGGCTGGTGGGGGGGGAGGGGGGGTGTGTGTTGTGGGTTGGGGGGGGGGGGGTGACAGACAGCTCCTGATCTGGGCTGGTGGTGGGGGGAGGGAGGGGTGTGTGTGTTGTGGGTTGGGGGGGGGGGGGGTGACAGACAGCTCCTGATCTGGGCTGGTGGTGGGGGGGAGGGGGGTGTGTGTTGTGGGTTGGGGGGGGGGGGGGTGACAGACAGCTCCTGATCTGGGCTGGTGGTGGGGGGAGGGGGTGTGTGTTGTGGGTTGGGGGGGGGGGGTGACAGACAGCTCCTGATCTGGGCTGGTGGGGGGGGGAGAGGGAGGGGTGTGTGTGTGTTTTGGGTTGGGGGGGGGGGGGTGACAGACAGCTCCTGATCTGGGCTGGTGGGGGGGGAGAGGGAGGGGTGTGTGTGGGTTGTGGGTTGGGGGGGGGGGGTGACAGACAGCTCCTGATCTGGGCTGGTGGGGGGGGAGAGGGAGGGGTGTGTGTGTGTTGTGGGTTGGGGGGGGGGGGTGACAGACAGCTCCTGATCTGGGCTGGTGGGGGGGGGGAGAGGGAGGGGTGTGTGTGGGTTGGGGGTGGGGGGGGGGTGACAGACAGCTCCTGATCTGGTCTGGTGGGGGGGGGGGGGGGGGGGGTGTGTGTGTGCTGTGTGTGTGTGTGTGTGGGGGGGGGGTGACAGACAGCTCCTGATCTGGGCTGGTGGGGGGGGGGAGAGGGAGGGGTGTGTGGTGTTGTGGGTTGGGGGGGGGGTGACAGACAGCTCCTGATCTGGTCTGGTGGTGGGGGGTGTGTGTGTGTGTTGTGTGTGTGTGTGGGGGGGGGGGGGGGGGCGAGAGCTCTGGAACTTGAGGGAAAAAATTATATATTTTCTCCTTTATTTGGGGGGGAGGAGGGAGGGCTTTGCTGACCCGGAAGCGAAGAAGCCGCGGCGCTGTGTTACATTGTTGCCACTGCAAGTGCAGCAGTGGCCGCGCGGCCGCTACACTGTAGCCATTGAGGAGGAGAGTCACTCATTCACAGAACCCGGTCCCCCACTCACTCACTCTCTCACTCGCTCTCAGCGCCTGAACCCCCCCCACCCCCCCCTCCCCCCTCTCCCCGGGGCCGCCTTACCCTCTGCTCAAGGCGGGGAGGCGTTTGGTTGGAGCCGGAAGTTTTGGTGGGAGAGAGAGAGAGAGAGTTCAAAGCGTTTTTGTGTCTGTGTCTGTGTGTGTACAGACAGACAAGAGAGGGAGGGAAGTGAAGAGCTGCAGACAGACAGACAGACAGACGGTTCTCCCCCCCCCCCCCCCCCCTCTCTCTCCCTCCCTCTCTGCCTCCACGTCAGTCGCAGTCTGAGCTCCAGCCCCAGGTAAACCTGTGTGTGAGTCTGTCTGTCTGTCTGTCTGACAGCAGCAATAATAATAATAATAATAATAATCCTTGCATTTGATATAGCTTTTTATCACGTTGTCCAGACGTCTCAAAGCGCTTCTCAGGATATACTGCAAAGTGACTGCCAGTGAGTATGATTTGATATTATAATCCCCGTATATTTTTGCCCCCCCACACGCAGCACAACAACGTCACGTCACGTCTGTCTGGCGTCTTTCGCGTCGGGAGGACGTCCCAAGGCGCTGGACAGTCAGAGTTTTCGGACCCGAGCATGGTGGCGGGGGGGGATCGGGGAGATTGGAGGGCGGGGGGAGGGAAAGCAGGGAGATCAAAAGCACGGTCGAAGAGGAGGGCCTCGAGATGGGTCTTGAAGGAGGCAAGGGAGGGGGCGAGGCGGAGGGACTGCGGGATGGAGTTCCAGAGGGTGCGGGCAGAGTAGCAGAAGGCCCGCCCTCCAATGGTGGGGCACTGCATTGGAGTGTCACCCGAGTCTGAGTTCAAACTCCTGACATGGGGATGGAACCCACAAGCTTTTGACTCAGAAGCTACTGGTTGTGCTACCAACTGAGCCAGGCTGGCACTCTGCTTCATGGAGCTGTTGGTCAATCTAGTTAAATATCCGCTTTGCATTTCTGCAAAGCTGCTACCGCACTTTTTCACTACCGTATGTCATTTTACGGGCATTTTACTTACAACACTAATAATAATAATATTTGCATTTGATATAAGCGCCTTATCACGTTTTCGAGAAGTCTCAAAGCGCTTCACCGAACATACTGTAAAGTGAATTGACTGTATTTTGTGGGCAAAACAATGTAGGAAGTGATGATTAAAATATCAACATTAAAGTGAATGTCACAATGTTCATTCCCAAACAGGACTTTATAAAACATTAAATTATAAAACATAAAGCCAGTAAGGTTTTAACATATTTGTGTATTTTTTTTCTATGTCCTCCAATAAGTTGAGTCCTGTTGCTTAGTGGTTAGAGCATTTGCCTTGCAAGCGAGTTAACCTGGGTTTGATTCCCGGGCACACAGCTCTATTTACCTAGCATAAGTAGAAACCCAGATGTTAGTCCATTGGCGGATCGCAGGTAATCATGCCTTCCAAAGATAATAATAATAATTTTGTCATTCAATCCACCACTGTTTGTGGGACACTGCTGTGCGCAATTGGTTGCCATGTTTCACTTGCAAAATATAGTCAATTCACTTTACAGTATATTTGTGAAGCACTTTGAGATGCCTCGACGACATGATAAGGTGCTACATCAAATGCAAGGATTATTCTTATAACTGAATGCTACAGTGATTGCTGCAGTTCTTACAATTTGCATGGCTTCGATTTATGTGCAAAATAAGATGGGCATAATCTATAACACTGTAAAAGTATGTTACAGTATAAGCAAATAAAAGGTCTGAGGGGGCTACGTAATGTACAATGTTCGGCAAATGTTTAGTGTATGATTCGAAAGAGGAGGTGGTTAGGTTTTATTGAGGATGATGGGCTTGCCAACAGCCAGCAGGCTTTCAGCTGTTTTGCCCCTGTTTTCTGACACCATCCTGGAGTCCATTCGACTTGCTCCCTCCCTTTCCTCGATCAAGGCCCGTTTCATGATCTACCTCTTTGACTATGCTTTCAGTCATCGTTCTCCTCATCTCCCCCACCAACCCCAGCCCGGATGGCAAGCCAATACTGTTAAGTGCTTTGAGATGTCCTCCCGACCTGAAAGGTGCAATATAAATGTAGATTTGTTTTGTATGAACTGGAAGATAATATTCTTGCTTGCAAAACTCAATCTGCATTTTTATTCAGGAATGGATAAGTGATGGAGCCTTGTAACAATTATTTTTAATCAAGTTTTTCTTAAATAAATGAACCTCCAACAATACATGTTATTGAGTGATCTGAATATTTCAGTGTGTAGCAGTTATATTTCTCTCTTGTGTAACATATCCATGTAGCGTAGCATACACGAGTGACAAGGGAATCCAGAGAGATATAGGAGAGGAGTTTAGGAGGTGTGGAGGCTCATGTGGAGTATAACCACCTACATGGACTGCCATCAGTCTATACAATTTGATGTATTCCAACTCTAGTGTTTCTGTATCTACAAGAATATCAGTGAATCAGTATTGTATATGAAAATGATCTATACAGCAAATATATATACAGAAAGTGCATCATCATAATTTGAAGATTTGAATGATTTTGATTTATAAAAGAATAATCTATAAGAGTGTGGGGATCCTTTAAGATGTCATTTTTATATTGTTTCCATCAACTGGAATGTTGTTATGTATTTATATATAATAATTTATATGTGTTTATGGAAGTTTAAACGTGTGAATGAATTGGAGATATTTTGCAGAGATTTGAAAACAGCTGGGCAGTTTCATACAATTTGAAACAAACACTTAAATTGTTTTAGAAAAACCTCAGCTGTTTTAAAAAAAAACAATGTGTGGCTTTCTTTGTAAGAAAACTGGATGTTTTTTTCACAATTGTCAAATTGTATGAAAACTGGCCAGTTGTGTGTCACCAAGATGTCTAGCTGTTTACAAAATGTATCCAACTCATTCATACATTTAAACTTCCACAAACACGTTATTGTAGCTGTAACCATTTGTGTGAAACAAATTGATTCACTTGTTTACATTCATTTAGTCAACAACAATAAATATAGGAACCACTTGGTCCAAAGAAATTGCGTCAAATCCGAAGAATTGCTCATTCTCCAGGCTTACGCAAAGAATTATTACATTAATAGTAAGATGGCAAACTAAACAACAACAACATATTACACTTGGACAGATGTCCCAGGACGCTGGACAGTCAGGGTTTTTTTTGGACTTGAGCTGGAACTTGGGATCAGGAGGGGTGGAGGGCAGAGGTTGGCAGGTGGTTGAAGGCACGGTCGAAGAGGAAGGTCTTTAGACAGGACTTGAAGGAAGCAAGAGAGAGGGTGAGGCGGAGGGATTGCGGGATAGAGTTCCAGAGTGTGGGAACAGATGCTGAATGCCCGACTGCCAATAGTGGCGCGGGAAAGGTGGAGCACCTGAAGCAGGCCAGTGTCCGCCGAGTGGAGGGACTGGACAGGCTGATATGGGGTTAGGTGATTGGAGAGTAGGGGGAGCAAGACCGTGGAGGGCTTTGAAGGTGAGAACGAGGGTTTTGTACTCGATTCTCTGAAGGATGGGTAGTCAGTGAAGCCGGGTAAGAACAGGGGTGATTGGTTCGCGGAGCCTGGTGAGGGAGAGGACATGAGCTGCAGAGTTTTGAATAATCTGCAGGTTGTGGAGAGAAGAAGTCCAGGCAGTTGGCATAGTCAAAACAACCTTTGTGCAAGTGCAAGAATCCAGCTACAGTATTGGAAATGTTTTTTTTGTTTTGATAACGTCAGTGAATCATCCAAGTTCATCAAATATATCATCATTAAATAACAGTGGTACTTGTGCAATCCTTAACTGACTGTTCCAATTTCAGAATGGTAGCTCCCATTCAGATGTGCTATTTGTGTTTATTGGGTAAATATAGATTTGAGGCTAAAGGCATATTAAATGCAAGACTTGTACATGATCACATATGAGTGGAAGCTACTTGATGATTTGATGCATTAGCACTCCACAAGTTATCAAATTCTTATTGTGTTGTTTTCCTCTTTCCTGTTTATAACTGCCGGATAAGCAAGTGGTGCAAGCACTTAAGTGATGCATTTTACCACTTGATAACCTTATGTTTGGTTTCTGCAGAATTGAGGGGCTTTGTGGGACACCACTGTAATAACATGGGAGCTGAACAGAGCACATATACTGATCATAAACATCCAGAATCTCATGTCTCAGGTACGTCAACCTCAGAGTATCATGCAACAGATTCTTGAGTGAATGCTTTTTTGTTGCTTTTTCTCTTTACCTCTCCTCCATCCTTTTCCCCTGACGGTGCTTATTTTTGTGTAGCGCTGCTTCACATCTGCCGGCCACCTTATTTTACCTCGTCATGTGTCAGCCTGGAGAATGAGCAGTGACATGTTACTATAGTGGAGGGCATCATGGCTTGATCATTATCTCACTACAGGTGCTTTCCAGCAGGGATTGATGGAAATGACACTGATTAAAGATTAAAACCTGTTATTCTGACTTGCTTTATTTATTTATTTTTGCTGAATATAGATTGATAATATTTATTTTACCTTTGGTTTCTTTTGAATTTTTAGCGAGCGAGTCAATCATAAAAATGAACGACTTCCAGGCAGTATCACGTCGTCAAGACGTTCCAAAGCACTTCAGAACAACAACAATTACATTTATATAGCGCCTTTCAAGTCAGGAGGGAGTCCCAAGATGCTGATATCACAGGATATAGAGGATTGACTGTATTTTGTTGACATAGAAGTAGGCTGTTTTACATTTTGAACATGGTCAGTGGGAGCACTTCAAAATGATCTTCCCCTGTATAACCCACTAATTCATTAAAAATGGCTGCAGAACCATGGGAATCACTATATTCTTGTTTTATCTAGCTTCACCATCTCCAGCAAAGCAGAGGGCCAAAATGGACGACATCATAGTTGTTGCCACAGGAACCCAGCAGCCTGCACGGACAACGTGGAATGATCCAGATGTAATTAAGCTGCAGGAAATTCCCACCTTCCAACCTCTGCTTAAAGGTAACGTGCTTTTTGTTTTGCTCTTAGATATTTTCCCTTCCAGCATACATTTCAAAACTTGTGGCATTTCACTTTTAAAGTAACAGTCATTAGAATGCCCACAATTACTTGTTATATATTTATAGATTTTTTTAAAAATGCTTTTATTTTTAAATAAAGTAAAAAGAAAATTTGTCACTTGCTTCAAAGCAGTCTGTGAGACATTGTTGTGCGGGAAAAAAGCTGCTGTGTCTGGCTACAAAACAAATGCAGTTATTACACTTCACAGTAAAATGCTGTCCCTAAGGCTGGCTGGCGTAATGCTTACGGAAAAGCCTGATTTACCCATTGTTTTCTTAGCTAGGGAAGAGTGGGTATTATTGGGGATGGAGAAAAAATAATGTGTCCTGTAGACTTGGATGTTAAGCCCTAACTGGCTTTTTTTTAATGCACTTTATATATAGAGATTATCAAGTTCTGTTGATAAAAATCCATGTGATCAAATTATTTGTCTCTGTTTTTCAATGGTTCACTTCCTTTTCTCAAAGATCTCAACACACTCTTACCGGCAGCATTGAAGTACGCAAGCTCAGTGTTCCGTTTGAATATACTGTAAAGTGAATTGACTGTATGTTTCGCCCACAAAATATACAGTCAATTCACTTTACAGTATATTTTTTGAAGTGCTTTGAGACATCTCGAAGACCTGATAAGGTGCTATATCAAATGTAAGGGTTATTATTATTATTCATTTCTCATGTTGAAATGACTGTTTTGGACGCCATTCTGTACAAAGCACAAAAATTGCTGTTAGCTACTCAAAAAAATTCTTTACTGGTTTACATAATTTTCTGCAATCTTACAGTCTTCTAAGTAATTTAAGTTCTAATCACCTCTAATGATGTGCTTAGTTACTCTTGCGTACCACACTGCTCCATAAATCTTACAAATCCTATGAGTTATAGAGTCTGTTTACAGTGTTAAGAGGAACATATGTGAGTGAACTGCTCTGAGGAACTAAATCATCCTCATTAGCAAGAATGTGTTTCTACGTTTGGGTAATTTTAGATACATTTGTGTCTAATTTGAAAGATGAATTTCATGGTTTTGGAGATGCAATGAACGCATTAATGCATGCAAATTGTGGTTTGTCACATAAGAAAAGAAACTACAATGGCAGAGCAATAAGCAACACAAGAGAAAATGCAGTGCCAATCATGCTGTAGGTAGCTTGTAGGACTGCCACTGATGGGAATCTCTACCTTTGGTGGTTGTGCTTGAATTTGACAGAGACATTGCTGCCGCCAGAAGCAAGGACATACCAGAGGCAGGATGAAGACATCACCGCTTAAGCAGGTGCTTCTGTCTTTGTGTCCAACTCTTTCCATGTTGCTGTGTCGGCCTGCGATGCACTTGTTTCATTTTTGCGTTGCAACAATGCAGCAAGGATGGACCATTCCCAGAGGCCTAGATTGTTGTGGTTCCCAAGGGTATCATCCTGTAGCATTATGGAGCCTATTATTGGCAGAACAAATTCCTTTAAAAATTGCTCGCTATAAAAATGGCCTCATGGAGGCAGTGTTACACAAGTGTTTCTCAGAGCAAACTGGTAGGAATAATAATAATATAATAATAATCCTTGCATTTGATATAGTGCTTTTCACGTCGGGAGGACGTCCCAAAGCGCTTCACAGAGCACACTGTAAAGTTATTTGACTGTATATTTGTGGGCGAACGCGGTAGCCAATTGCGCATAACTTTTTAATCATGAGGCAGTCAATTATGGAACAATTACTTTAAGTTAAATGTTATTTATTGTGAATCTGTTGAGCAGGTTTGAGCAACTATTGCAAATATATCATTTTTGTTATACCATTGTCTGGTTTCTTATCAGCAATCTTCAGTCTTAACTGAAGTCTGACAAGGTTTGAGGTCTCTGGCAGAATGGACTGTCAGTGAGGAATAGGAGTGGAGGGAGTGCAATGATTCACTATCCTGTTGTATTTCTTAGTGAAAATCAGAGGGNAAAAAATTGTACATTAATAAGGTCCATCATTTACAGCTTCCCTGTGTACAATGTTAACCCACTGAATCTCTCCAAGTAAGAGAGAACATTATTTTGTCGTTCTCAAATATTTTTGCTTTTACATCCCTCGAATTTAGATTTAGCAGAATAATAGTAAAAATAATAATAAAGAATAGATTTAATAGAACCCTTCTGGAAGCAAACTTTTGTTGAAATTTAAAAAAAATATTTTCAAAGGCAAAGCCAACCATTATCTTATCTCAATCATCTTTGGTTATGGTTAAGCCTTCCAAAAAAATAATATTAACAATAATTTGTTAATCCACGAATGTTTGTGGGACATTGCTGTGCGCAATTGGCTATCGCATTTCACCCACAAAAAAATAGTCAATTCACTTTACAGTATAGTCTGTGAAGCTGAACAACTCTATAAGGTACTATATCAAATGCAAAGATTATTATTATTCATTATTATTTGAGAGGCTTAATTGTTTTTCTCTGATACCTGATTCCCAACAGTAAACACGATGTAGACATTCCACTAAGCAGTGTATTGGCCTAACAGGGCATTAAGCTTTTATGGTATGTCCTAACAAGAACAACTTGCTCTTGGTATTTATACAATGCCAAATAACTGTGGCGCGATGTCACAGTAAAATATTTACAATGGCTGAAGTGAGCTGGAACTCTTCAATTGCTGTGCAGTGACCCCTCCTGGAAAACTAGTCAAAATATTAACTGTGACTTTAATTTCTCACACAGCTGAATAGACTACTGGTTCCACATATGAAGAATAGCCATTTGGGTGATATCCCAGAAGCGTGCCTTAACTATTGCTGTATTTCACCAGAGCAATGTTGCCACATAAGATTTTGCTGCTCAGTCTATTAAACGCGCACTCTTTTTATCCTGCAGAGGGCACTAATTCTTTTCTCCTAATAGAATAAAAGGTCATCTGCTGGTTGTGTGTTTTGCTCGCATCCATTTGATTTCTGTCATGCGTGGTAGTGTGATCATGATTTTCTTTTGGACTGAATCGGTGACCAGTTGATAAAAGCTTCTTAAATTACTTAAAGTGCATTCAAAAACTGAATTTTATCCACCGGCTGTGCAAGTAAAAAGTACTCTGCAGTCTTTATCCAAAGTTGTTGCTTTTATTTTATTTTGTCCACAAGATACACAATCACTGCAATTTACAGTTTATCCTGTGAAGCGCATTGAGACGTCTCGAAGACGTGATAAGGCACTATATCAAATGCAAGGATTATTATTACCATTGCTCACCAGGCATATTTGTTTTAATACAAGGTTGCCCATTTGTTTGCCTGATGTTTTGTTTATGCCATGAACAGGGGAATTGACAACAAATTTATATAGTGCCTTTCATGTCAGGACGACATCCCAAGACACTGGACAATCCATAGCTGAAGGAGGTTGTGGCTGAGGGAGGTGGAGGGAGGAAAGATGCCCAAAGATGCAATCAAAAGAAAGTTCTTGAGTCATGCAAGAGTTCAGTGGTTCAAGCTGTAATGAAATTATGCCATGGGTTTGCAAAACAGTTCTCGCTCAAGGAAGACTCTTGGTTGATGTACAACAACAACAAAATTACATTTATAGAGCGCCTTTCACGTCGGGAAGATGTCCCAAGGGGCTGGACAGTCAGGGGTCAGGACCCGAGCATGGGGGAGGGGTGGGTTAGGGGGAAGGGAAGGTAGAGAGGTGGGAGGGCGACTGAAGGCACGATCGAAGAGGAGGGTCTTGAGACCGGCCTTGAAGGAGGCAAGGGAGGAAGTGAGATGAAGGGACTGTGGGATGGAATTCCAGAGGGTGGGGGCAGAGGCTGAAAGCCCGGCCACCGATGGTAGGGGGGGTCGGGCAAGAGACATGGAGGCAGGCCAGAGCCCGCTGAACGGAGGGGGCGGGCAGGCAGTGGCAGAGTCTGGCAATGTTGTGGTAGGCAGTGCCAGTCATGGCACTGCCTACCGTCAGGACGCCAGAAGTCCTGGAGTTGAGGGTGGAGGCAGAGAGATAGAGTTGGATGTCATCTGCATATATGTGGAAATTTACCCCATGTCTGCAGATGATGTCTCCAAGTGGGAGCATGTAGAGGGTGAAGAGGAGGGGACCATGGACATAGCCCAGAGGAACACAGCAAGAACGCTGTACCCTCCTCCCCATGACTGTGAAGCACTGAAAAGATTTAATTTAAAAAAATCTTATTCTATTCTCTTTTTTTTGATGGGGAGTGGGGGGTGATGTGCACCAACATTACTTTGCACAATCCATCAAAAAGCTACACAGAAAATGTTTTAACTGTACATGTTAAAGAGGAAGGTATGATGGAGACTGGAAAATGGAATTCAAGTGGTTTTACCTGCCTGCACCTAAATGTGTTCCTATCAAAATGCTCCATGTTAATATTCTTAATCTGAAATATTTCTCAGAAAACTATACCCCTACTATCTGACTTTTAAACATATGCAAGATGAGCCCTTCCTTTATCATGGAGCATTTTGATATTGGCTACCTCATCAGCTCTGCCATTAGCATTGCGTCTGATCTAGGCATTGGGTCGAGATGTCTTATTATCATAATAATAATAATAATAATAAGAATAATCATCATGCTTGCATTTGGTATAGCGCCTCAACACATCTTCGAGACGTCTCAAAACGCTTCACAGAATATACAGTAAAGTGAATTGATATATATTTTATATTTGTGGGCGAAACGCGGCTGCCAATTGCACACAGCAGTGTCCCACAATCAGTCGAGGATTGAAGTGACCAATTTATTATTATTAGTAGTTTTGTTAATGAGCTTCAAACGCCTTCCTACTCATTCATTGCTTCACTGGTGTTTTGGAGGGCGAGTGGCAATGAATGGGTTTAAATGAGTAAGAGTTCTATATCACTTCAGAGAGACTTTCCACTGAAAGTTTTCAATGTTGTTAAACTCATTTTGGTTTAGCTGACATTTCCAAGAAGAGCCTGGGGCATAACTGGACACTATGTGATAATATATTATATAAACGGTCATGTTGCCAAGTCCTGGAAAGGCCACTCTGATTGACAACATTTTACATGTAAAGGGAGCAGTTTTTGTTCATAATCATGTGAAATTGTGGACATGTGTTAATATGAAAAAAAAACTCCAGCCTTTGTAACAGCAGTCTTTTCAGTTTAATTATGTTGTGGCTGAGATGATTATGTTGCTATGGTATGACCTCAGAGGTTTTAGGAATAAGATTTGATTTGACCTGTTATACATACCAGATGGAAGTCCAGCGAAGGACAAAACTGATAATGCATCTGAACTTGTGCTCTTAGCAGATTAGAGAGCAAAGCAAATGGAGTGTAAACACTGGTCCCGCTGTGAGACAAAATGCAATTTAACATCTCCTGCAACGTTGCCAGCGATGACATAACTGCTGCTTATTGCTGTCATACTAGTAAGCTTGTGTTACCATCGCAACCAAGCTGTTAGATTATAGGAAATGGACACTTCATGCCACCGCGCTTAGAAAATGTCTGTCTGCCAGATTGTTTTAACACCAGAGCGATCATGTTCAAATTGTACTAATTGCCTTTGGTCGCTGGCAATAGTATTATGTTACCACATAGAAGGTTTAAAGCAATTGTGCCAGTTTTCCCTGAGTAGCTTGCCATATCTTCTCTTCTCTTCCACCTCCCAGTCGTGTTGCAGAGTTTATCTCTGTGATTCCCCACATGCCGACTTGATAGTCACAACTGGGAAGCTGCAAACAATAATAGTTGGAGCCTTGTAAATTTCCCGACGGCCTGAAATTTTATCAACATTCCTATAATGTTCATAGTTGAGGTTGAGACTGATTCCCCAACCGATGGAAATAATCTTTTGCTATTTATCTTGTCAAAGCCTTTCATAATTTTCCTCTCTTAACTTTCTCTGCTCCAGTCAAAATAACTATAGTTTATTTGCAAAATAGGGAAAAATGATTCAGATTTCTTCTTACCCCTTGGTCAGGGCATGGAAGCAGATCAAAGTCCAGTACCCGCAATGCTTGAAACGGAGCAATGCTCAGGGACATAAGCAGTCTGGGCAAATATGTAGAGGTGCAACAATAGAACCACAAGTGAAATGAGGAGAAAGCCACAGATTGCAAATGCACCGCAATATCAAATCTCATGGACTCGGTGACGTGAACAGAAGATATTTATTTACTTACCATCTAATTTTGTTCCAAAGCCAATATAATTCTATGAAATTTGTTTTGTCGTTAAGCTTATTCCTGATTGAAAGTGTGAAGTGGGTGAATCGAGTGACAGGCATACAAACCACAAGAAGACTGAATGGAAATGGATCGTGCAGCTCTGCAATGTAATAGTAGGAAAACAGTCTTTTGTCTGTCCCCCAGAGCTTGCAAAGTATCAGTAAATACTAATGAATTGAAGTCAGACTTGGCAGAGAAGAAGATTTGATTCTTATTCCAACAAGCCTGGACATAGGAGCTTTCTTTGTAAACAAGAATGAAAAAAAAACTGATGTTTTCGTTCATTATGTTAAGGAACAAAGCACTCAAAGGGGGAAAGGTTAAGGTCCTACATGGCATGCGATCAGATGATGCATTGAAAATTTCAAAAAGAATGTTGTACTTGGGCATCTGTTTAAATATACATTACCCGCACAATGTAATAATTTGTATTAACACTTGTAGCCGTGAATTTTCTTCAGTTGAAAAAAAAATCTTTTTGCTTCTCTCCATTTACCCTTTAATTAAACAACCAGCAGTATGCTGTCTATTTCTATTAATTAGGTTACTTGGTGTATGGATCCTGCGAGCTTTGGTTTCCACTTAAAATTTTCTTCAAGTTCACCAGTGCAAGAGAGTTTATCCAGTCAGTAGCTGAGCCAGTACCTGGTGAATCTCTTTTACAAAGTGGGAATCAGAAATTTGACTGTCTCAGGACTTGTAGATACACTTCAAAAGCAATTCCCTAATATTTTATATTTCAGAATGTCGGTGCTAATCTCGGAAGTGATCTAGATTTTTAAGACATTTGAGGTTTCTTTTGTTTGGGAAGATCTGTTGGATGTAGCTTCACCACAGCTCCTTGGGAATCCTGAGGCATATTGATTAGAGCACTTGCCTCGCAAGTGAGAGGACCTGGGTTTAATTCCTGGGCCGGGTGAAACCTGAGGCAAGTTTCCTTACTCCACACGCTCTGTTTATCTAGCAGTAAGAAGGAACCTGGTTGTTAGTCGATTGACGGATTGCTTTCCGGAGGTAATAACCGCTTAAAAAAAATACTAATTTGGTCACTCAATCGATGACTGTTTGTGGGACAATGCTAGCATAATTGGTTGCCGTGTTTTGCCCACAAAATATACAGTCATTTCACTTTACAGTATAATCTGTGAAACACTTTGAGATGGCTCAACGACATGATAAGGCGCTATACAAAATGTAAGGATTATCATATTATTTTCCCCTCATTTTGCAGTTTTTGTGTAATCTGCTATAGTTAACATGCTTTGTAACCTTCCAATAAATGTAACCTGAAATCACCAGAGAGAATTTGAATCTAGCTAAACACTTCATTTAAAAAAGAAATAAGAACTGGGAACTGAACACAGCCTGTTTTGGCTATTTTACCACTTCAGAAAAATGTGAAATATCCCCCACCCCACATCCTCCCAACCTGTTCTTAACATTGTGCAAGGATTTGGACTGAAGTGTGCTGTGTGGTGCCTTCTAGGCCGCCTTGACAAATATTTAAAACTAATTACTAAATGCTAAATGAAACTTTATTATGGGAGAATTGGGAATAAAATTGTTTATGGAATCTGAAGAGTTTCGCAATTCATTCCTCCAATGTATAATGCTTTGGGGAATTTTCTGACTCAAACGGAAACCCATCATCATACTTAAGTTTCTTAGTTGGAAAAGCAATTGCCCAGTGTAATATTGAGCCATGCAAACACAGGTTAGCTGATCTATGAAAGAGAAATATTTGGATAGGCCAATATTTGGAGTTGTTCTCCAATTGTCCCTGGGCTAAGGAGGGATAAAATCAGCCAGGGTTCCTGTTCTTGAACCTTATCTGGTGATCGCTGATGAAATGTGTGTATGAATGTGTAATGAGAAAAGCATTGTATTTCTCCTCCTATTTGGCCAACGAGCTACCAGATAAATATTGGTCATTCTCTGCACGGCTTTTTGTGGGACATTGTTGTACAAGTATTGGCCTCTGTGTTTCTTACAAAAACAGTCACTTAACTGCAGTAAAATCATGTGAAGTGCTTGAATACATCTAGCCAACATGATAAGACACAATACCAAATACAAGGAAATAGGAAAGACCCCCCCCACACACACAGCCTCAAAAAAAAACCTCAAAAAATAACCCAATAGATGGGCTTTTGCCCATCTATTGGGTTATTTCCATTCTATTGCAACAAACTAAGTTTGTCTGCTCCAAACATAGTACATTCCAAACCACTGAGGTCTTCGTCTTTAAAGCTAATTGCATAAAGGAGGAAAACAAATTCTAGCAAAGTGATCAGTCATGTGGTTTTTCAGCATCATTTGTTTAGACTTGACAACATACCGTGACCAGAGACCATTTTCTCCAGGGATCGAATTTTCATAGTCAGTGTTTTAAGATTGCAGCGTATGTACAGTGTTTCATTTCTGACAGTGCAGGCAACTAGTGCCTTATACATTGAAACATTTTCATAAACTTTCTTTCAAGTGTAGGTGGGTGAATGTGGCAGCCGTTGTGCATGGCACTGTCCAACAACAACCATGAAATGAATGACCAGTTTTTTACCGAGGGACTGTTGGCTCGGACACTGAGAGAAACTCTTCAGCACTGCACCGGAGTGGGAGTCTAGACTGTGAATGCAATGTAGGGCCTGAACCTACAACTTTATATTGAGTATATATCAAATGGAAGTATCTTGAAAATGAGTTGAGGAACAAAGGGATTTGGGAGTGCAGATACATACATACATTGAAGGTGACAATGCAAGTGACGAGGGCTGTGAAGAAAGTTAATAGTATGCAGGTTTTATGCTCAAGGGCATAGAGTATAAACGTGAAGAAGTCATGCTAATGTAGTTCATATGATTGGTTAGGCTGCAACTGGAGTATTGTGTCCAGCTCTGGGCACCTCACCTCAGGAAGGATGCTAAGACCTTGGAGGGAGTGCAGAGGAGGTTTACAAGAATCATGCTTTCTGAAGAATGAAGGGCTACAGTTATGAGGAGAGATTGAAGAAACTGAACATTTTTTCCTTGGAGTAGAGAAGGTTGAGGAGAGACCTGATTAAGCCGTATAAAATCATGAGGAGCTTTGCTACATTAAGTTAGAGAGAAGTTGGGGAGTCAGTAATCAGAGGACGTAGCTATGATTGAAGATCTTATACAAGAAGAGTTAAAGGGAAACTTAGGAGAAATGTTTTCACCCAGAGCAGTTGGGTGGAACGCCCTGCTGAGTAGAGTGGTGGACACATAGTCCATTGTAGTCTTCAAGAGCAAAGTAGATAGGCATATAAAAGAGAAGACTCGAAGGGTTATGGGGAAAAAGAGTGGGGGTGAGATAGAAGCAATACCCTTGTTCTGTGATGGTCTGATTGGCCTCCTTCTGTGCTGTAGATTTCTATTTTTTTGTTTCTAACTTTCTGACTCGGAGGCAAGAGCTACTGAGTGAGCCAGGCTGACACCTAGTGAGCACACAACTTTAGCACACCATGTGCTGGAATACAGGAAGTTTTCTGGCTTGTGTAAAGAAGAAGTAATCTGTCCCCTCTGTGACTCTTTCCAAATCATCTGGTGTACAGCACCATACACTTCTGGATACCATGTCAGGATTTATTTTCCGTATTTCATAAATAAACTGAGCAGGCTTCAATTCCCCTCCTCCAGGATTCCATCAGATACCACTGATGACTTCTGATTGTTCAAAAGTGGAAAAGTTCAACTTACTGCATTCAGGAAGAGATTAGGGGTGGAAGTTGCAATTTCTAGAAACAGTGGAAATTAATATTTATGCTTTTTTTTGAAGTGGGGGGAAGAGAGAAAATGGTAGCCTGGTTCCCTTTCCTGCATGTGTTTAATGTGTCGTGTGTGGTTGTTCCCAAATGGCAAAATATGAGAGTAAAGTATTTGATGATCCTGCCACACTGATTTGTTACAGACCTTCATCGGCTTTCAATTGTATTCTGTGGTTAGGCCATTGTTTGCTGAATGAGCGAAGCTTTACAGCACAGTTCAATTTTTTTAAAAAACAAAAAATTGATCCTGTACGTTGCCTCCTATTCCAAAGGGGTGGGTAGAGTGGGGGTGAATCAGAGAGACCTGGGATTCCCAAACTACAATTTGCACTTTGGACTTTGTTGCAATGAAAACTTGTAACACATCGTTTGGACAAAACGAAATTCTGTTTTCTTTTTTTTGCAAGTATCCTCCCAGTCCCTTAGAAGGTGATTTTTTTATTTCACACAGTGAAAACAAGTGTCTCATACTTATGGGAATTTCTTCTTGCGTGGTGGGATTGGTAGAATGCCAGTTGAGGTATTTAAGCAGGAAACGCCTAGATACAAACACACACACACACACATGCAATCTAACGGTATGAAGAAATAAAGAAAAGGCAGTAAAATATAAGAGAATAGAAACCTAAAGAGTTGCAGCCTTGATGGGACAAATGGGCCACTTTTGTCTGTGGCCCAATGAGCTGAATAGCTATGCAGTAGTGTTGATGACGTTTTTGTTCATAATTTACTGTTAAGTGTAGAGCTGAACCAATTTTTAGCAAATGCTGCATCCCAGATGTTGGACATTATTGATGTGGAAATTTCTAAATGAATTTGGATCCGCTCCAGGTTGGGGAGTGGGGGCGGCAGGGGAGAAGCTTGCGTAGTTGTCGATGTAAAGTATGAAGTTGTTTTACATTTCATTTTCTGGTGCTGTGCAAACTCGAAATATGTTGCTGTATTGGGTGAGTCTATGCTTCACCAATAATACTTTACTGACAGTTTAGAGTGGCTTTTTGAAAGCAGATCTCTACAATCGCAGTTCTATTGGCTTTCTTGACTTTGTTGTGCATCAGATGGCGCTAAATTAGAACCAAGGCTAGTCCTAGTTGCCCATTTCTCCCCTTTCCCTATTGTGGTAAAGTGGATCTACTCTAGGTTGCTGGTAGCTTCTTCCTGGGTTCAATTCCTAGCAGGGCGAGACGTTGGGCGGGCTTCCTTCCTCTGCACGCCTCTGTTTGCCTAGTGGTGAGTGGGAACCCGGTTGTTGGTCAATTGGTGGATCGCTTTTCCAGGGGTCATAATTCCTTCAATATCAATAAAAATAATTTGGTCGCTCAGTCCGCGACCGTTTGTGCTGCTGCACATAATTTGCTGCCGCATTTCGCCCGCAAAAATATATGGTCAATTCACTTTGCAGTTTATTCTGTGATGAGCTTTGAGATGTCTCGAAGACGTGATAAGGCGCCGCTATATCAAATGCAAGGATTATTATTACCTGAAAAGAAAACCTAAAGTTTCTCCACAATCCAGGATATTTTGATTAACGTACTGTATTTAATAATAACTATTATTTTCTAATAGAGTGGGGAGGGGCTGGAAAGAGAGCAACTAATTTGACCTGAAGGTGCATTCCACTCCTTCTAAGACTTTTTTTCCCTCTTTTAACATAGACGGAATTTATAATATTCCTTACATTTGATATAGCATCTTTCACATCAGGAGTACATCTCACGGTGCTTGGCAGGAATTTTCTTCACTGTATAATAATAATAATCCTTGCACTTGATATAGCGCTTTTCACGTCGGGAGGACGTCCCAAAGCGCTTCACAGAACACACTGTAAAGTGAATCGACTGTATATATTTGTGGGCGAACGCGGCAGCCAATTGCGCACAGAGGCATTCCACAAATAGCCATGAAATGAATAATCAATTTTATCTGGGGGAGTATTGGCCAGGACATTTAGAGCCCATTGTGAGTAAGTGTGTAAATTGTTGTGGTTTTGTTGGATGCTCAGGATCCAATTTTATTCTTGTATTTTACAGGGCTATTAAGTGGTCAGACCACTCCCAGCACAAATAAATTGGAAAAACTAGACTCCCAGCAAGTATTAAAGGTCTGTCTACGCTACCAGGATCACCTACATCAGTGTGCGGAGGCGGTCGCTTTTGATCAGAACGCTCTTGTAAAGCGAATCAAAGAGGTAAGGCAGCAGGAGCAAGGGACCAGAGAATTAGAGGAAAGAGCAGAGTAAACATCTGTAAAGCTGTGCTTCCTCTGTATATGTTGTCCTGAGCTGACATCTCATGCCGGAGCAGGTATTGATGTTGCTGTAAATGCCAAGGCACACTGCGGCTTCAACATGTCATCCCCTAAGTGTTTACATGTACCAAAACAAAGCCCTCAGGAAATTTCTTGTTTGACAAATTACACGTACAGTGGGTTTTATCTCAAGTGCTCTCTCCCACGTTCAAATATTGTGAGCAGTTGCTCAGGAATATTCCGCTAAAAGGGAAACCTGAACCAAAATATACCAAGTGGTCAGAATTATGATATTTATTCTGCACAGTAGCGGTTTATTTTTGCTGGCGAATGTATGTTTGTATATAAGTGTCTGTGTATGTGCATGCTTCTCAGTGTAAGATGCCTGTGATGTAGAATGGATATGTTTTACATTTTTTGCACTCACACTTCAAGTAGTATCAGATCTGGTGCAACACAAGTCAGGTGCAAAGTAAATTTCCACCCCAAGCAGAGTTCTCAATAGCGGTGTCACAGTTTCATTTCACACACCAGCTGTTACTGTGTTCTCTCGCTTGTCGGTATGAATTTGTGGATCGGTGTTGTAGTTCTGTGTCTATTAAAATCTGATAAAAGTAATTTCACTTGCGGTCCTTACAGCTGTCTTATGCATGCCGTCCAGAATTGGTCTTGAACCCAGATCTCAGCGGTGAAAGGGCAGTATATTGACCTTCTGAAGTCTGTGCTTTTGCCACTCACCCTCATCTTTGAAATTAAAGGTTCCAAAACTAACAATTGCTGGATCTTGTCATTTCTACTACAAAGGACACTGTTAACTTGGTGGTGTCTATGTGAGGAAAAACAGAATTGAAATTGCTTCCAAATTTCCTCTTAAATTTCATATGAAATGGGAATAAGTAACCGTCCACTCACAACAGATGCCCTCTCTACTACTGGCGAGATGTAGGTGCCACTTGTAATCAGTAATTTAGCAACTTTGGAAACGTTGTATCAATGGGTCTAGCAGATGGTAATTTTGGTAAAGTTTGGAATAAAACAACAGTGAGTTCTGGGAGAGAAATGGCAAATATGTGGGACTAGGAGATGTACTGGAAGATTGACTTTCTGCTTCAATTGGAATTGGTTTTCCTGTTTATCCAAATGTACAGCAGGTTTGGTCAGTCGACTGAAGGTGACATTTAATGGGATAAAATGGGATAAAACCCTATCTAGTTCAGCAAAAAGTCTCTGCTGAACCATCTGAAATGTTTGTTTGCTTGCCCCTGCTAAGTTTTCAGAAATTATTGATGATTTCCTTGCATACGAATAATAATTACATTAGTGTAATATTTAATATTGGAAGGAATGCTCCTTTGTATACTTGAGGGGGAAGAGAATTTTAGGCATGCGCCTGCGAAATACAGTCACTACACTTTACAGTAAATACAATAAATCCTTCAATTGGAATACTGTAAATCCTGTAAAGTGCTTTGAGATGTCCTCCTGATGTGAAAGTCTTATAGCAAATTATTATTTATTATTAATAGACTGGCCTGGGAGAGGATGTTAGGAGAATTGGAGGGTCATGTGGATATAGACACAGGCACGGGCTAGTGAGATCGAATGGCCTGTTTCCGGATTGCAAAATTCTATGTAATTCTATGCATTGATGTTTTTCTGAAAGAATTTAAAAAGGGATTAAGGGTCTGGTGTCAACGAAGTTAAGTGGGTATCAGAGTACTTGTACTTCTACAAATTGTTTTAGAAAGCAGTGTTCTTAATTTACCATCTCAAAGCACATAAAGGCATTCCAAAAAAAAATCAATTGGTTTAAATTTCTATCTCCAGTGTATCACCAATAGTTAGTTACACAAAGGCATACCTTGATTGAAAAACAGGTTGTGATGTGGATGTTCTGGCCAATCAATTGGGCTTTCTCTGGGCTGAGATTTGCAGTGTGTATTTTATTCTCTTTGCTTTTCTACTTTGAAACAGGCAAATGTGCAATTAAAGTGCGCACTGACAGTAAAATGATGTCCATTGGTGCAAGTGAATTCAACTTTGAATTATGTTTTGTGTACGTTTGCTAGTTGAGAAATCAAATTTCATTCTGAGTGATGGTAGAACTGTGATGACCTAAGAAGCTATGAAATGTGTTTTTGTTTGTGTTGTGATTCTCAGTTCCAGGCCAAGCATTACACAGTATCTGAAGATACTTGCAGATGTTTCAAGCTCTGAGGTGGTGGGTTTCCAGTTCCATGTCCACTTTGGCCTGAAATAAAGTGAACTAAAGGTTGCCTTCAAGGCTGCCTTTACTGATACTATTTCTTCTCAACTCAAGCCGCATTTCATATCGTCCACCAGCTGAGTTGATTTTTTTCATCTATATCCATGGTTTAGGTTCCTTTCTATATATATATATGATTTTCTTAAAAATCTGATTTAAATTTATTTTAAAAATCCAAAGGCCAACAAGGAATTTTGAGAACTAAAGTGTATCTCTTTCAATTAAAGGCAGTAATGTAAGCTACTTATATTAGAAAAATACATCTTGGTTGGGCTCATTACCCTGCTGAACGTGAATCCATGCCATTCATTTACAAAATATGATTGCAATATACAGATAGGATAGGATTTATTTTTGTTCCACCTCTCTTGCTTTATTTTTCTCGCTTTGTTTTCTCTTGTACCATATCTCTTCTCTTCTCTCCTTTGTTTTCTCTGCTGTCTGCTCTTTCCTTCATCTTTCCTGAGCGTGCAGAGGTTCTTAGGAATCCTCTGTTGACGCTACACTGTGCAAATATGGTCCTAATTCTATGAACCACAAATATCTAACATTCACCTCTCCCAAATAGCCTTTTGACGTCAGCTGCGTTAATAGATTGAAATGCACCATTAGCAACATGCGCTGAGCCTTTACACATGGTTGAATTTATATTTCAAGCTGTTTAATGGAAACGTGTGCCATTGGACCACACTCTGGCACAGAATCAGATACCTTGTGTTGCCTCACATTAAGATTTCTGTTTGATGTTTGTCCAGTTACTCAGCGCTGCATCAGTCCCGACCATCATGCCACCATATAAAGGAATAGTTTGCAGGTTGTCTCCTTTTTAGTTTGGAATAATGCATAATATATTGGTGCATACTTTGGTTGAGACACTTAATATATCTTATGTGTAAGTTATATAAAGTATTGGCTGCTCCTTTGATACAGTTGTACGCAGTGCATTAGAACATGAAAGTTTTGTTTGCTCCTGCTGCAAAAGTAGCATTTTGCTTTGCACGCCATATAATCTGGAGAAATATTCTTCACCACAAATTGTGACTTTATTTTCTTTGGCAATTTCTACACCTTTTCCCCTCCTCCACCTCTCTTGAAGGTTCGCACTCTTGTCAGAGTGCAGTTCCTTTGATGCCAGCTGCCCTCCAGTATTTTGCCCAAGTGGCCATTCTTCATGCATGAGGCCAAGTAGTGAGCGGTGGCAGGATAATTCACGGGGGTGGGAGGGGGGGAGAGAGGAAGGGGAAAGAGAGAAGGAAATCACAGCTTATTCATATTTCCTCCCCGTCCTATTCACTGAAAGAATCACTGGATTACATTCCTGAGTGGAAACTTTGGAGAATTTCATTCCCAATTGTAACACCCTAAGTAGTGGGCCAGACTGGGGCTCGAACGTATGTGGCTTAATCCTACGCTTGGCCTTACCCCCTAGAACATTGATGAATTTATGCACACTCTATTGATGGTTCTGAATGAATGAATAAATGAATGAATGAATAAGCCCCTGAGGGGTAGTGGATGTCCGTACAGAATTGAACCACTTTTGTTCTCTAATCTAAAATGTCTCCAATACAGAAATATATTGCAACGTAGTTTTGTCTGCACGAAGTAGGTTTGTTTTGCAATCCTTTTTAACGGTGAGTTTGACTAGTGGTCTTTTCATTTAATATAAAAATATTAGTGAGTTACAGTGGTCCTCAGTGATTCTGGACATGACCGAGACAATTCCTTCGTTTAGGGTTCTGTTTTGTTGCATTAAGTGTTGGTCTGTGAGGGTGGCAGGCTTAAAACTGAAGTACACACTGTTCCACAGTACAGCCTCGAGGTTGGGTGTATTATTGAATTGCTATACAATGGAAACCTATTTCCAAAAAATGGAAAGGCGGAAGGGGGAACATTAATGCTCTTTGCAAGTGCCTGAGGCTGCATAAAATTACAAAGAACCGTGGAAGTTAAGATAAATTGTGAAGTTAATCCCATCAAAGGGTTGTATATATCTGACCTCATTGAAGCTTCTGGATGTCTTTTTCCATTGCAGACAGTAACGATGTACAGTACGATTAGAAAGGGAAAATAATTAAACTGCTAAGCCTGTTCATAATGACTGTAAAATGTTGCTGTCTGTGTCAAAGAAATGAGCTTGATGAAGACGTATGTTGAGCAGACCTAAGGGGTGAAACAGTTATTTGCATAACACATAGATGAGATACAAGGCTTAATTGTGCTTTTGTAATTATTAGAGCAACAAGATAATTTGAGGCATTCTGGCTATGATCCAAGTCTGTAATCTACCCCTCCTTAGTGATGGTTTTACAACTCAGGTTTAATTTTTATTAAAGCAACATTTTTTTCCCAGTACCACAAACAATAAAATGAAGGACAATCTTCCACATTCATCTTACTTGCTGAATATCTATAACTGAGCACGAGCTTCCTTTACAATTCTAAAAGTGTTCAATGCATTTTTGTATTACTAGATGTTTGTGAATACGACTTCTACTTGAAGCACCAAAATAATACAGGGAGTTTATCCACTGAGTAACTGGGCCATACGGCCTAGAACAGTCCCAGTCTGATCATATCTAATTTGGAAAGTGTCCATTCCCCTGGCTGTAAATATGAAATATGTTTAGTCATTCTCAATCCAAATCCTAGTGGGAGAAGTTGCAAATTCTTTTTATATTAGCAACTATTGAGGTGCGTTGTGGATGGCTGACATTGGAAATGTAAACATCTCACTGACCTCGTAGGGAGGTGATCTTCTGGGTTTCTGCGCCTTGGGACGACCTCCCGACGTGAAAGGCGCTCTATAAATGGAATCTTTTTGTTGTTGTTGTTGCGGGTTTGTATTTTAAGGTGTATTGCTGGGGGACCTCAACCTATCTCAGATCTGCACCTGAGAATTTTTGAAGTTGAAGTCACAGCAAGATTTTATTTAGGTGAACCGGTTTATTGCCAATTTTGAGAATACATGTCCCAACAACATTCCTTTTGATCCCTGCCCAACAACATTCCCAGACCCACAGCTCAATAGTTCAGCAACATGTTCCTTTCCCAGGTCATGTTTTCATTTGCCAATAACTGATCCTAAACTGTCACATGAAATGAGTGCTGTCATTTGACCTGTGAGCATTTGATTGTGTCGCTAATAGAAAAAGTGAACAAAAGTAACATCCTTCCCTTTGAAAGTTACAGTTGTAATGTACGGCCTCACAAAAAGGAGTGGTTCTCCATCATTTTGCAGTGAATTTTTAGTGCATTGTATGTCACTGCTTTGATGGTGTATTTTACTGTAACCATTCAGAGGACAAACTCAGTGTGAATGGCTTGTGTTGGTTATCTAATTCATCTAAATCATTGTGGGTTTTAACAATATTGAGATGTATTAATCACAATAAATGCTGTTTATAAAATATTTCCCTAGGGTTTGTTTAGCGTATGGTTAGACTGCAGTACTTTTGAGAGGAGATTACATGAAAAGTGCGATGTTCTATGAATTAAATTTTTATCCTAATTTTGAATTTAAATCAGATTGTGTTGCTGTGGACGTTTCGGGTGGGAAGAGAGATGAGTGAAGTAAATTACATTGTTGAAATGTCAAGACATTTATGAAAAAAAATGAACATGTTTAAACAATGCTTTAGGGTTGTGGGATGAAACCACAGCTTTATTTTAATCTGTATGATGTTTCCAGGCAACCGCAGAAAAAAAGAGTCACTCGTTTCAAAAGATGCAAATGGAAGTGTCCTTGATAATACTAAATGAGTTTGCAAAGGTTATTCATTCAGCAATGGGAATAATAATTATCAAACCAGCTACAGCTTAATTCTCCGAAGGCAAGTGATGGAATTCAAATCTACATTTAAACATATCATTCAGGGGCTTCAAATAATTCACAAATTGATTGTGTTTGAAGTCTCTAGCATATTGGTAATCTATCAAAATTGTATATAATGATAATAATCATCCTTGCATTTGATATAGCGCCGTATCACGTCTTTGAGACGTCTCAAAGCACTTCACAGAATATATGTAAAGTGTATTGACTGAATCATTGGAGAGAGGAGCAGAGAACAAAGAATCAGATGGAATCACTATGCAGTGATGTTCTGAGGAAAATTAATGCTTTAAAATTGTATTGTTTTAGGATGTGACTGCAGAATGCAGTTTCTAAGTCATGTACGATGGGATCTCAGGAGGAACCTGAATTTCAAAACCCTCGACACTGAATTTAACTTGACCCAGTCACACTTCACAAAATTCAATAAATCTGCCAGGAACCCATCGTGCATACCATGCTTCAGCGGTTGTCCTGAACTATCTCGGTCACACAGGAGGTTTGGAACATTATGTAGATCCATTCTTATCATTTTGATTCTATGGTGAGAAGAGTTCAGTTTGCTTTTATCTTTGCTTTGCCTTGAGAGTTGCTATATCCCCTGCAAATCAGCAAATGATCCAAGCCACAATTGTCCACCTCCTTTGGATCAGCAGCATTGATGGAGGCCTGGGCACTAGTTTATTTGCGTAGCGCATTGTTTAGGGAGTAGCACAGACCAAAGAGAAGCAACATTAATACGAGTGTATGATTTTGTGTAATGAACACAACTAGGCAAGTTTCTTTACTCCACACGTCTCTGCTAAGTAGGAACCCAGTTGTTAGGCAATTGGCAGATCACTTTTTCAGGCTAATAATCCCTTCAAAAAAATATATTTTTAAAAAAAATAACTTGTCATTCAATCCGCAACTGTTTGTGGGCCACTGCTGTGCGCAATTGCTGCCAGTTTTGCCCACAAAATATACAGTCAATTCACTTTATAGTATATTCTGTGAAACGTTTTGAGACGTCTCGAAGACGCGATAAGGCACTATATAAATTGCAAGGATTATTATTATTATAGCTAGACTCACACTACCTTGCTCACATTAAAATTTGCTCACATTAAATTTGGATATCAGCATCTTTGGGCATTTCATTTACTATAGAGGAGGCTTATTTTGACACATCTCACACAATGCAAGATCTGTAAACCAGCCTTCTGTGTGTCTAAAACTAACCTGATAATCAGAAAGTGCAATGCACATTCAACCTAAAATGATGTGGGGAGTGTGTGCATTACGAACAAATAAATCAGTGTCAACAAACCCAGTTGCTTTGGGTCCTTAATGAGAAGGACTTTAAACCCATGCATTGAATGTTGCATTAACATACTTGAGTGTGGGGAACTGACTTGCACATATATACCTGATGACAGCAGCTACTGAAATATAAATAGTATTCAAAGAAATTCCCCAAACACAGGAATTTCCACGTGTAAGTGGCTTGCATGGAACTCTGTTTGGGTTGTAAACTATTAAGCACGGTGATGGGTTTTCACATTTGTTGGACACATGGCTGACCAAATAAAGCAACCTTACTTTCATGTCATTGTAGTTGTTAAAGATGATGATGAGGTTTGATTTTCAATCCCAGTTCAATATTTTATTTCTGAAATATATTTCTATTATGTTTTGGTAATATCAGTTGAATGGCTTAGAATTAAATTCATTTATATTGTGTGCTTGTCGTCTATCCTGTAACGTGCAATAATTATTTTAGGCATTTCTAACAGAGACTGATATTCATCATGCGATTATATATTCTGTATTTGATCCAGTAGTTATATAATGAGTGGATCATGTAGTTTTATAAAAAAATGATGGAGAGGAAAAGACAACTTGAAGGTTAGGAAGATATTGGTGCTAAATTTGAGATGCAGGGAACTCTGCTGGGTAACGTCTAAAGTGCTCTGTTTCAGAAGACAAAAAAGCAGCAAACAACTTGCTTAATGGACCTCCCAAAGCATGGAATATTCAGCAAATCCGGCTGTCCATCTCCTCTCAATTGAGAAGGGTTAAAAATTCCAAAACTAAGTTATGGAAGTTTGCAATTCAATTCAGTGTTGCATTTCCTACTATTGAACTGTGAAACTCAGCTTCATATCAGTTTGAATCCACAGCATTTCTGCGGTTTATTTTTGTCCTGGCTAATTTGGGACTACTGCTTGGTCAGTCAGGATTAAATTCCATCCTCGGCTCCATTTACTTCCTCTCCATCCGTGTTTTGCCCCTCAATCCACAGGTCATTTAATACCATACATATTAAAGTGGATAGAGTATGGAGTCAAGAGTATCACAGAAGTTACTCATGGAACCCTGTAGCTCAGTGGTTAGAGTACTCGCCTCGCAAGCGAGAGACCTGGGTTCGATTCCTGGCAGAGCAAACCCTTGGGCAAGTTTCCTTACTCCACACGCCTGATAATAATCCCTCAAGAAAAAAACCCAATAATAAATCGGTTACTTCAATCCACAACTGTTTGTGAGACATTGCTGTGTGCAATTGGCTGCACATTTCGCCGACAAATGTACAGTCAATTTACTTTACAGTATATTATGTGAAGCGCTTTGAGACTTCTAGAAGACGTGAAAAGCGCTATATCAAATGCAAGGATTATTTATTATTTATCAACAAAGCACCTTGGGTTCAGAAAATTGTTAGACAAATGTTTGCCTTTGGTGTGTTTGTTGTCTGAATCTCTTTGGTATCTTTTGCATTATGATACACATTAGACATCGTATTGTCTTTTTTTAATTTAACAGCACCCAGTTTGACAGGAGGCAGTAAATCATTGATTCACAGTAACTCGTAGAACAACCACATTCTCTTTTTAAAAAAGTTGTTTATTTTTATATTGCCCAGCTTCAGTTATTTAAATGACCGACAAAATGAATTTCAGGACTCATAAAGTTCTCGAATTAACCGCTAGATTATTGTTGGCCTCAGTGAGTCATGTGCTAATACTAGACTTCGATATGGGGTAGTGCAGTTAGAATAAAAGGGATCATTAGTGTGTGACAACTGTATGCTGACATAAGAATACATTAATAGGTTTACCAGAAAAGCTGTGGCTATATGGGGCTTTGAGTGTTTTATAGATACTGATACTGAATCCAACAGCTGTTCAATACACCCAAGGTATAGTGTGTAGGTGCGTAAGAGCTGGAAATAACAGGCACGAGAACAGGAGGCAAATTGACTGATGCCATATGCATAAAGTATGAGCAACCCAAATAAGGAAGTCTCTCTTCAGCTACAGACCTCATTAGTACAGTTAATTTACAGCCATATTGTCATCGTGCAAATGTGATTAGTTTCCCAGATACTGTGCAAATTTTTCTCATCATAAAAGAACATTAAGTAGAATTGGAAGGGAATTACAGTTTGTAGTTTGTTCTGGTATTGAGAGGGCATAACATAGAGGAACCAACAGCAGAAAAGCAATGTGAGCTTAAATTGACAGCTCTGTATTAAGATCATTGCCTCTCACTTGAGGAAGCGACAAGTCCATTCACCACAATACAATCAGACTGATTGATCCGAATATCTATAATCTACAGGGTGACCAAAAAGTCATGATCACTACCCTATTATTAAAAAAAATCTTAATTTCTTTAAGACTTATTAGACATTGTTATGGTATCACAACTTTTTGGTCATCCTGTATAATATGATACTCCTCTCTGGTCCTTTGCCCACTTCCTAGATACTGACTTTAAACTGTCTGTTCTCTGCAATCCTTTACTGTTGCCTCCAGAAAATCTGCTAAGTTTTCTTTTCAGGGACCTCGCCCTCACATACAAATCCATTCATACCCTGGCATCTCCTTATCTCTCCCATCTTCTACCCTACTTCTCTGCTTGGCTAACTTGGGCTTGTTGCACATCCCTCATCCTCTCCGCCCCATCATCGTGTGTCTGAGCCTTCAATTCCTCTGGAACCCCTCCCCTCTACCCCTCATTCTCCCTCCCTCTCTTTCTGTCTTTTAAGTCCCATCTCAAATCCTACTGTTCAAACGTGCCTTGGCCATTTTCCCTCCTCTTCCTGCTCAGGATCATTTTTTTAAAAAAAGGCTGCAAAATTAAATGAGCTGCCGTAGTGAGTTGACATTTCAACAACGAAAGCTTGCGTTTATATAGTACCCTTCATGTGGGGCAGCATCTCAGAGCGCACAACGGTGGTGGAGCCTTGACACTGGGTTGGGGAGAAGGGGGAAGGTGACCGTAGGCAAGGTCAAAGTGGAGGGTCTTCAGATGTGATCTGAAGACTGGCAAGGAGGGGGGAATTGAAGCAGAGCGTTCCATAGTTTTGGGCGTAGTCGCTGAAAGCACGGCGGCCGATGGTGGGGTGGACAAAGGACGTGATGGGAGGCCGGAGTCAGCTGAGCTAAGGGGTCTGACAGTGGAGAGGGTTGTAAGCATATTTGGAGAGGTAGGGAGATGCCAGGGTGTAAATTGATTTGTACATGAGAGTAGAACTGTAATTTAAAGCTTGAAAAGTTGCTTGCAGTAGGCTCCTAAATAGTTGATAACTTAAAGACTCAACATGGACTAGGAATTGAGTGGGTATGATGGAACTTAAATTAATGCACCAGTTGGCATTTCCAATTGGCAAACTTTGCCACATTACTGTTTTTATTTTTTTCGCATGACTGCTCTATTACATTAACCTTGGGTTGCCACAGAGGTTGGTCTGAAAAAATGTGAGATCAAACCCTTTCAAGTTTTAAAATATTATTCAGCTGACCAGAAATTTAGCATTATGTATTCTGTCATCAAAACTCCCATCAAATATTCTTCATTGCATTAAAGTAACAAGTTTATTTCAATGCAAGGATTCTTCTTCTATGATCTTCAGGCATTAATCTAATCCTACTTTTAGGTTGCTGCATATTTGACTGCTGCTGTCATTTCTTAATAAAGGCTGGAGCGCAACTATTTTAATTCCTGATATTTTCAATTCCCACACAAATTGAAAAGTTGTGGTCTCTTCTGGATTTGGGAGCAAACTCTTAGTGAGGGAGCATTTTTTAACATCCTGGAATTACCAGATCTGTCGGGGTCAATTTCTGTGTGTCACTATTGAGAGGTGTTTGCTCGTTTCCAACCACCAGACAGCCAAAGTTCCCTAACTCCAATATGGTTACCGAATTACTGTATCAGAATTCACAACCTCCAGTGGCCTAACTTGGGCTGTTTGAATTGATCTGCAAGTACTGTACTTGAATTTTGCCTAGTTTGGATACGTGTGCTGGTAATCCTTCGTGCACACACCTCGTCTATTGCTCTCCGCTTTCCAGTGTTGGCAGACAGGATAATTAAAGGGGGGAGGGTGATATTCCAGAAAATACTAACTACTCTTTTGCAGCTAGAAGACTAGCCATTGGAACCATATTATCTGTCTATTTGGCATGACTTAACAATTGCTTATCATTGATGCAGGCTGAATTTTTTTCCTTATTTCCTTACTTCAATTACTTTGTCAACACAGCAATGGAATCTTTTGGCAGAAAGCCAAATCCAGCAGTCTATTTTAATATCAGTTTCCAAGAACTGATGATGTTGAATAGTTTTTCGAATGCCAATGGTGCTTGCTTTATTGTTTTGTCCTCTGCTGGTAACTCCTGCTCCCTTCTCCTTTGTCTTTTATATATATATATATATATATAATATACGCACACACACACTAGTATTGGAATTGTAAAACTAAAAATCTACCTACCATCTGATGTTGATAAATAATGGAAGAGTGAAGTTGTACATTAGCTATGTTGCTGCCGTTTAAAATCTTTACGACTACTCCAAGATCCTGTGTAGTCTTGGTAATAAAATGACGTAATAGCTGTTACTTTTTTCTTTTTTAGATAAAGGCATGCCAAGACAATTGATGTATCTCCCTTTGAAATTATTAGCTAGCTTGAGTGCTCATTTAGTTCATAGATAAACTCCCCTGTGTGTCATGACTGCAATTTATATGACCTTGTGCGACATGGTTTAAAATCCACGGTGCATCAATAGGACTGATTCACCCAGTGGAATTTGTGTAGAAAAAAATGACCTGAAAATTGATGTTTTGGACAGTCTGGTTGTATTTGTTATTGCATCATCTTTTCCTGCGCTTCACAAGGATCAATGCCTGTTGCAAAATGATTTGCGATAATGTGTGGTTTGAACAAGTTTAAAACTTCACAATTCTTGGAGGGGGAGGGATAGGGAGAGGAAAAACGTACCTTTCAGTAATCTTTGATGAAGCAAATATTATAAAAGTGAAAGTAAATGATTGAGCCTGGTTTCATTTCTTGTAGATCTGCATTTGTACACTGCAACATTGTGCCACATCGTGTGCACGTACAGCTGTTGCTAAATGTACTGTGCATTGCAGTCATGAATTGTGCTGACCAGCAAAGTCCCAGTTCAATCCCTGGGCTGTGCTGAGTTAGCTAACCTCAGGCAGGCCGCAAAAGAATTACAATAGAGTTGGATCCCTCAGTTAGGGAAGGGAATAATCAACTCTGGTTCCTGTGTGAACATTTGTTGGCATGCTTTATTGGAATCACTGCCAGGCTCAATTCTGTCATCATACTGCACTTTATCAGGAATACAAATTCTGTTTTAGACTGAGGGCAGCCTCAATCTGCTAAAGTGAACAATAATAATTCTTGGATTTGATATAGAGCCTTATCAGGTCATCAAGTCATCTCATAGTGCTTCACAGGATTTTACTATGAAATGTCATGACTGTGTATTTGTAAGTATAAGTAGCAGTTCATTTGCACACAGCAGTGAAGCGAGTGGCCATGACACTTGTTATATCTGGATACTGGGAGAAACTCCCCTTTCTTTGAGATGTGCCATGGGATCTTTAACATTCACCTGAACAGTCAGACAAGATTTTGCTTGAACGTCTCATATGAAGGACAGCACCTTTTGGCAATGCAACACCTCGCCCCACCCCTGAATCAGATATGATTATTTCTAAGTGTTACAGAGCAGAATTTTGCAGGGTTGATTGAGTTCTGTGCTAAGTTAATTGATCTTAGCTGGAGCTATAGAGAGAACTTTGAAATTACCCTCATTGCCTTATGTCGACAGGGATGCAAAATTTCACTGTTGCGCCCAATCCCATCCTCGCCTAAAGTTGAGATACACAAGTTGTACTTTAAAGCTCTGGATAGTGATCAGGAGCATTGACTAACTTGTTTTGCACCGTTCAGCTCATTAAACCAAGGATGCTCAAGCATCTTATAGTTACATCAATTAAGATCAACTAATGCAGGTAGTTAAATCCAACCAGCAAACTTCTGGTCAGGGTACATCTAGTTACCCCTTTCTCCATAGATGCTGCCTGACCTGCTGAGTGTTCCCAGCGACGTCTGTTTTTGTTCCATCTAGTTACATTAGACTTTGCTAGTCACGTACCGCCTGGATAAATGAAGGGTCATTTTACTCGTACAAAAGACTTTGCAAGACGGTTACCTGGAGAAACCACCAGAAAGAGGAATATGTAAGTTTTAGTAACTTTGAATATAAGATGGCTCTTATTCCTTAGTAATCACGTAGTTAACTGTTAGTATTCAGTAAATTGCCACATATTCATTGTGTATATCACTGTCTACCATGGCAATTGTTTGTGCAATGCAGAAGACCCCAAATGAGCATGAACTGACAGCATGGCTTATCAATAATAATAATAGTAGATCCCTTTGGAGTGCATCTAAGATATTAATTTCATCAAAAGACTCACAGAACTGTTACAAACTGGCCCGATGATGACAATCTCTGAACTATTCCACAAGATTGTCTTATAATTGTTACCAGGTATTTTCCATTCTCCATCTAAAAATCGTAAATATTTCTGTGTAAAAATTACACTGGCAACAAGGAAGAATCTGAACCCAGTTATTTTATCAGATATATTTTTAATTCAATTTGGCTCATTTCAGTCCTACGAAATATTAAATCCCAGAATATCAAATGAGTCTTTTAGTTTCCTTGCAAATCATGCACAGAGAAAATAGTAACACTCCTTGCAGTTCATATCGTGTGTGTTTGTGTCTGGAGGATGTCTCATAGCATTTCACAGGATATTGCTACCAGTCATGCAATAGGGGGAAGACATGAAGAAATCCAAATGGTTACTGGACGATTTCTCTGAAACCTTCCATTCTTTTATTTTCTGATGTTTTGTCGTTATCTATTCTCTTTCCTCCTCCCCTCACCCCATCCCACTAGCTGCGCCATGTAGCACTGTTGAGATTAAGTAGCAATATCCTCCTAGTCCTGTGCAGCTGTTTAAATAGCTAAGGAAAGTGCATGACAGATAGTCATTTTAATTAAAATATTCACCTTTTTTCCATTTAGTCCTGCGCCAAGTGCTCAGGCTGAGGATCTACTCTGGCATGATCAGGCAGAAAGTGGTCAGTAAATTGAGTGACTTCTGATTTCAAGAGTTTTTTTACTGTATATTCCAGATGTTAGTCTAGCTTAGTTGTTGGCACGCTAGCCTTTGAGTCAAGAGGTTGTGGGGTAAGTGTCATGGCCAACAATCCCCCAGCATTGATTTCATGATTATTTGTGGGATTTTGGTAAGTACAATTTGGCTGTCGTAAAATATGGAGTTGCTTTAAAGTAAAGTAAAATTTGTGAAGCACTTTGGCAAGTCCTCCCAATATGAAAGGTGCCATATCAAATGCAAAAACTTTATTTTTTTCTTAAAACCCTCTGCTTATCTTATGACCTGTGTTTTGCCAATGTTTTATGAACACTGATAAACGGAAGGGAAAGAAACTCAAAAATTGTGATGATGAAGCAGTCTCCTATATGAAACTGGGCTCCATGGGTGGTGTATTTACATCAACCACAATCTTTACAGGAAGTCCCTCCCTTCCGGCAGGGTACATACCCTAATATGACCTTGTATAAGCACTTTGTCAGCTAGGGTATCTTGTACAAATGCCAGAACGTATTCCCAAAAGTATTGCTTTAACGACTATTAAGATGCAACATGCTTTGGTAACGGCTAAGATTCATTGTATACGTACTCATCCAGAACTCTGGAGCCCGTGTCCTCTCCCACTCTAGGCTCCGGGACCCTATCACTCCCATTCTTGACCAACTTCACTGGCTTCCCATCACTCAGAGGATACAGTTCAAGATCCCGGTCCTCACCTTCAAAGCCTGCCGAGGTCTTGCTCCCCCCTATCTTTGCGACCTCCTAACCCACTACCATCCTGCTCTCTCCCTCCGCTCGGCGGGCTCCGGCCTGCTTCACGTCCCCCGTCTCGCTCACCCCACTATTGGCGGGCAGGCCTTCCGCCACTCTGCCCCCACCCTCTGGAACTCCATCCCGCAATCTCTCCGCCTTGCTCCCTCCCTTGCCACCTTCAAGACCCACGTCTTCGACCGTGCTTTTGATCTCCCTGCTTCCCCCAAATAGGATTGGTCCTTCACTTCATGGCTGTTTGAGATATTGCTGTGCACAAGTTGGCTGCCGTGTTTGCCTACAAAACACACAATCACTACACTTAAATCCTGTGAAGTGCTTTGAGGCTTTCTCCCGATGTGGTAAAGTGCTGTATCAAAATGTAAGATCTGCCTAAAGAAACTTATTGATTAGCTGCACAGACATTTTCATGATTATTTGTAATTTCAGACTGAATTACAAGCGTTTATACAATACAAAATTGTACTGCATGTTTCACGTCGGGAGGATGTCCCAAGGGGTTAGACAGTCAGTGATTATAATAATAATAATTTTGGATCCAAGCAGGCCGTTACAGAGAAAGGCATTCCCTAAAATACTATATTCGTTCGTAAGAGAAACACTGTTTATAAAATTCATGCGCTTTACTAATTCTCAGCTACACTTTGTGAAAACATCAAGGTTGTAGCATTTCCACTAATTCAACTGGAGGCCAGTGCTTCTACATTCTATTGTGCATTTTCCTAACATAAGTCATGGAATCATAGTTTTCCAGCACCTTGTACTATCTATTCATTTCCAGTTTTCTATTGAAGAAGTAGGTCCCAATGTTTCTGTGTTCTGCAATGCGTTTGTCCCCTACAGTAGTGAAATCTGTTTCTGCTTTTCGGTGTATTTCGGATAAGATGAAATCAATATGCCTCCTTAGTAACTATGCAATATAATTTTGTACATAGTTTTGGCACAGTTAAAGGAAAATCTTTTTAATATCAGGTTCCAAAATTCTGTCAAGATAGAAAAATACTAAGGACAAGCCAGCCAAAGTGATTTCATCCAGTCCAGAATGACTGCTGTTAAATTGTTCTAGTGCTGTCTGCTAGAAACTGCAAGTCCTGTGCTATGTGTCTGGGCAGATCGCAGTGTCTCATTGGTGTTAACAAGTTGGAATAACACATCATACAGCGTTTTCACAGATTTTAGTGAAAATCATTGGAATTCTGGTATTGTTTTAAGCCTTTGCTCAATGACCGAGTCCTTGCCCAACGTCCTATGCTGGTTAACTGATAAATTTCAGTATTTAGTAAATTTGGCTGGCTGTGGCACATGAAACTCTTGCAGTTAAGGGAGCAGTTGTGTACATGTTAATTTCTATACTGCTGTGTCAATTGGAGCAATCAAACTTACAGTTCTGTGTATTTAACCAGGAGAGAATGGAAAATTGTGGAAGGTTTCTTATTGTCAAAATAACAGGTCAGTGTGCAGTGTGCACACAATTTAGCAGTTAGGGAACTGGAGCACTTGGAAAATAAACAAATGGTTATATACTTTCACAGCATGTTGAAGGATGAGACCTAAATCAACTGAGTCTGTAAATTGAATAATTAAAATAATCCTTATTTGAATCAGGGCCTTTTATGCCTGGCAGATGTCTCTCAACGCTTCACAGGATTTATTGTAAAGTGCAGTGCTTGTGTTTAGTTGGTGAAAGAAGCAACCAATTTGCACACAGCAAATCTCCTACAAACCGTCATGAATGAACCAATCTTATTTGTGAGACTGTGAGAAACTCTTCCTCTTTTCGAAAAGTGCCATGGGATTTTTAATGACCACCGTAACAGGCAGGTGAGACCTCAATTTAACGGCTGATCTAAAGGTCATTACCTCCAATAATGCAGCCCTTCCTTCTTCCAGCACTGTACTGGAGAATCAGCCTAGACTGTGAGTTCCAGTTCCTGCAACCTTAGTATTTTTCTAACTTGACAGAATTGTCTGACACTTGATAAATGGATGAACTTGCATTTCCATAACAACTATAGCATTGAAAGTTCTCATTGCTTCATTGTAATTATCATCACATGTAGTGACTATTTTTGCAGGCAGAAATGATCTACAATAACTTTAGCATGTCAGAATGTGTTTCACACATAAAGAAAAAATCCCTTATAAATTGTACTTTTTTTGTTCCGAACAATGAACCACACATCTTGGTGTTGCAACAATAGATCGATTTCAAGATGCTCACACTCACTGACAAATCACTTCACTCCCTAGCACTTCCCTAAGTCTTGCTTGCATCTTACTGCTCTACCATCGTACCCTGCCCTCCACCCACAAAACAATGGATCCGTGCCTCAATCCCTCTGCCTTGCCCCCTCCTTTCCCATCTTCAGATCACACCTGAATACCTTCCTCTTTGAATGTGCCTATGGTCATTTCCCCCCCTCTCCCCAGCTTGGTGTTGCGCTCTGCCCTGTGAAACGCTCTGAGACGCTACCACGCATGAAGGGCACTATATAAATACAAGTTGTAGTTGTATAAAATAATCTACTCTCGATTTACAATATACAATAAAGTTTGAGACTGGGAAACAAATTGCTGTGTTAACAATGGTCATCTTTACCACAGTGCTTGGTACAAAGCTTTTCAACAGAATGGTTACCTAGTGTACTGTTTATCATAAAGCTATTCTGTGGTTCTGCAAATGCCACCTCCTTGCTCTGTTCCTCTTGTCGTCATAAACAGTAACTAGGTATTAAATTAAAAGACAAGTACGTGACTCTGGTTACTGATCAGGTCATTATTCGCATGTTGCGCCATCACAACAAATTTCTACTTTCCTCATCAGTGCGATGAAAGCACATTTATGCTTGTCGCACTGTGTTCTCAGACCTGGAAGATGGATATTTTTTGAAGCACAGGGGAGGCTTCCCTGTCTGAAGCAAACTCTTTCAGGGGCTTCATGTAATGGGGTTGCCCTGTATGATCATCAATAAGGCAGTCTCTCAGACATCCCTAACTTATTTAATTAATAATAATAATATTCGCATTTGATATAGGGCCTTATCACTTTGAGACGTATTGTTTTCAAGATGTCTCAAAACGCTTCACAGAATATACTGTAAACTGAATTAACTGTATATTTTGTGGGCAATACGCGCCAGCAAAATGGGCACAGCAGTGTCCCACAAACGGTTGTGGATTGGGTAGATAAGTGATCAATTTATTATTATTTTTTGGACTTTTTCTAAGGAATTATTATCCCTGAAAGCGATCCGCCGATCGACATAACAACCGGGTTCCCACTTACTGCTAATTATTGCTCATAGCTCATCTTTCTCATTCTGATTTGTGTACCTGAGTTAAAAGTACTGCTTTGTTGCAGTGACAAGAACTGTATGAAGCACTCTGGGTGCAGCTTGAACATCTGGAGCAGGCATTCTTGGGGAATTGAACTCAACTGATAATGCAGCCCAGCATTCTATTTGCTTTGGTTATTGCTGCCTCACACTGTTTCAACGTGCAGAGCGATGAGTCAATGAACATGTCTAGGACTCTTTCAGCTTAATAATAATTCTTAAATTTGGTTATTTGGACCTCACAATGTCTTCAAGATGTCTCAAAGTGCTTGATAAGATTTTACCGTGAAGTGTAGTGACTGTGTATTTTGTAGGCAAACATGGCAGTCAATTTGCACACAATGTCCCACAAACAGCCATGAAGTGATTGACTGATTTTATGTGGGAGACTGTTGGCCAGGACACTGGGAGAAGCTGAGTCCTGTAGCTCAGTGGTTAGAGCACTTGCTTTGCAAGTGAGAGACCTGAGTTCAATTCCAGGCAGGGCGAAACCTTGGGCAAGTTTCCTTACTTCACACGCCTAATAATAATCCCGCCAAAAAAACAAAACAATAATAAATTGGTCATTTTCAATCCATGACTGTTTGTGGGACATTGCTGTGCGCAATTGGCTGCCGCGTTCGCCCACAAAATATACAGTCAATTCACTTTACAGTATATTCTGTGAATCGCTGTGAGACGTCTAGAAAACGTGAAAAGCGCTATATAAAATGCAAGGATTATTGTTATTATTAAGCTGCCTTGACTTTTCAAACAATGTCATGGGATCTTTAATGTCAACCCGAATAACATGTTTACTAAGAACAGAAGGATCGCAGAATGAATCCCTGAGACATTCCACTCAATGTCACTACTATTTTGCCTGGATCCCCTGGGAAATCCAAAATGAAATAAAATGTTTAGTGGACTGACCATGGACTAAAAGAGGCCGAAAAATAATATTTTCATTGAGATCTTTCATGAGAACAGTTAGCCTCAAATGATTAGCTGATCAACTTGTTTAGCTGAGCACTTTCTGTTCTTTCTATCTGATTTTGTACATAGGTTATTTGTCTTATGTTTGCTATCCAACCTATTAGTTTTTGTTCCCATTAATAAACAAATGTACTCATTTTCTGGGCAAATAGCTTTCAGTAGGCCTCTATAACTAGTTATTTACAATAAATGCTTCCTTTTACTGCAACATCCAATCCTGCTTAACATTTAAACCCTAAATATAGCTACATGAGGGTAGAAAGGGTACTTTTTTTTTTGAAAAAGGCAGTGGGACAAGAATTTTGTGTGTATTGACCTTGCCCATAGTATTTGGAGGATATGTTTTTTTATATCAATTCAAGGATAACTGCACCACTTACTGAACTGCTGGGAACATTAATGTTTTTGCCCACGTTTCTCAAACTGAGGTTTATCTCTTTGGACAAAATTATGTTTATTACTCTAAGTGTGAAATAGCACTACCTTTTTCCTAATTGCAAGCAAATTCAGGAAACCAAATGAACTTCTTACCTTCTGCAACCAGTCTTTTTCCTTCACATTTTTTTTAAAAAATACTAGTGATAAGAATTTTTTGTGTCAATCAAGTGTCCTGCAGAAACCCATCAAATGTTAAAAAGAGTATATCTAAACCAGTCCACTGAGAGTTACGCATGGAAATTTAGTAGTATTATGTATGGAAATGTAGTAGTATTAAACATTTGCCCAGTTTTACATTTTAAAAGTATTTTTTTCCGTTGTAGATGGATCTCTCTGTGGAAGCCTTGTTCACCATTATGCAGGAGCGGCAGAAGAGATATGCCAAGTATGCTGAGCAAATACAGAAGGTTAATGAGATGTCTGCTATCCTCCGGCGCATACAGATGGGCATAGATCAAACTATTCCATTAATGGAGAAACTCAATAGCATACTGCCAGAGAATGATCGACTTGAACACTTCAGCATGAAGCCTGACAAAGATTCAAAGTACCAATAGACAATCCAGAGTTGTGTCTCTCTATCCTTTGCACTCCACGAAAATCCTGCAGTTCATTAGTCAGTGGGCTGAAACTCATCTGAGGCTCAGATGTTGAGAAAAATGAAGCATCATTGCACTTGCAGGCACGCTGATCACCAGTAGTAATCTACTATCTGCTGCTGCTTCAGAATGATTGGCAATGCTCAATAGACCTCCTGATAGTACAATATATATGTGAAGCCAATGGATGGTTTCTCACATACCAGCTGGAAATGCATTTTTGGTAACTCGATGTGATTTATTAATGATTAGTATCAAATCCGTTGAGAATTGGGGTGAAACATCTGAGCCAATTTGCACTTTTCCAAACACACTAGGATTGCAGCAGCCACCAGAGTAGTTTAATTAATGCATGCAAAGTAACATGACATTAATACTCTCTGACTTGCAACTTCTCCACTTAGCTCCACTTACACCACCGCTTTGATATTGTTGTAGTGTGGGACACCAGTTACCTGTGCCTTGTTTGTCTGGTTGGCATGGTCTTGACAGCTTGTGTTTAGCCAGTTCATTTCTTCCCTCATTTCCTGTTTTGTAAAGAGACAAGCTGTACTTGGATAAAATGCACATTCACCTCCCCCAGTGTACTCAGGAACGTGACAATGTAATAAAAAAATACTACTTGTGCAGTTTAAAACCAATTATGAATGTCAGAACTTTCCACTGTCAATGCAATTCTGACTATAGAATTTGAATTACATTTGCTTCAAATTACTTGTTGATATAGGTACATGTTGCTTTGCAGGTTAGTTCAAATAGATGTAAACTTGAATCTTGCGACTCAAATTTTGGAAGTTCTTAAAAATAAAACATTTTACTTGACTTTTGAAAGGGGGATAGCACTTAAGGGTAGTACTCGTTGATACCCAGGTTTTGCACACTACCTACAGATGAAATGTGTTTAATCACCATGCCTTGTTACATGGGGTGGAACTTTAAAACAAAATGATGCAAACACATACATGGGGAGGGAAGCATTCTTGACTGGCCAGTAAATATGTAGACTTTGATGATTTGTGTGTATTTACCAACCAGAAAATAATAACACTGGAGCTATCAATCAAGAAATTAAGTCTTACAATGTATTGCCTCAAAGTAATGAAGGGAAAGGGGAAATACAAGCAAAAAGTGAAACAAACGTTTCCACTGTTATAGAGCTAGTACATACCATCCACCTGTGGCAAGTCTGGTGACAGTCATGCACTTTGTTCTGTGTTTCGTTAATGTTTGCTTGTTCTTCAATGATGCTTAGTAACATTTGTTATCAAAGAATTGCTACTGCTCTGGGCGTCACCTTCAGGGTTGAAAATTGCTAACCTTCTGCTGTTATCTAAACGGGTATCAGGGAAATTTTTTGGTGTGAGGTTGCATTGTTCTGAGTGCATGCCTTCACTGCTTTTCAGTTTATTCCCTCCTGAAAATCAACTCAAGTTTTGATGTTCATTTTGTTTTCAGTTCTTTGTACAGTAATGTGTATTGTATTGTGTACACCTTTGAACAGTAAAAAAAATCGACTAACAATCAGGTTCCTACTTTTTTGCTTTGATGATGTAAATCATCAGTGATTCAGTATTAATATTCCCACTGTATGTGCTTGTACTTGCATACATGAGAGAGAAGGGAATGAAAGGATACGGGTGAGGCCAGGGAGTGGGGATTTAGGTTGGAGACTCGTGAAGTTTAAACACATCATGGACTAGTTGGTCTGAATGGCCTGCTTTGTTGCTGCAATTCAATGTAATGTACTGCAGTGAATTTGATCAATAGTTGAGGGAAAGTATAGATCCAATGGTGTTTGAGAGTAGTCTCATAATTGAAATGCACATGGACCAGCATGTGACTTGCACAGAATTGTTAATAATCCTTGCATTTGATATATCAGGTTATCAGAGCACTTCACAAGATTTACTGTATAGTGGAATGACTGTATTTGTAGAGGTCAATCTGTGCACAGGAATGCTTTGAACCCTTAGTTCTCTTTTTTTATATCGATACTGCTCTAATGAAGTCTCCTTTCTCGTTCTTACCCAGCTTGAGCAAAGTTGCCCCTCCACCCTCTTGAAATTAACACACTGTTTCCTACTGCCATTCTTTCCCAGGACCTCATACTTATAGAATCTCTGGCCTCCCTCAACCAGTCTACAGGCTTTTGAAGCCAAGCTTCCTGTTGCATAATCATTTTTTGGCATCTTGTGTTTCCTTGCTATTCGTTTGAACCTTGGTGTCCTGTATTATCCAACCTTCACCTTGGGTTTTCAATTTCTTTAATTCAAAAAAAAGCATTTCTGGGAAATGTAAATAAACCACATTAGGGTTAAGCTTTTTTCCATTCAGCTAGAAGTTTCGTGCACATCAAAGTGCCCATCAATTGCTTTCGAAATGCTTCGGCAAGCACCTGGTAATAGATTTTTTTTTGAAGATTGATAATGAATTTAAACCTGACGGAAGGTGAAGTGAGTGAGTGGCAGGAAGTGGCATTGTACTGTAATTTCCCCACATTACACAATTCTGATCTCATCCACACATTGGATGGAAGTACGATTTAAAGTCAGGACAAGGTGTTTCCCCACAGGAAGGGGGACATAAACTGCATTGGGCAGTGGTGGCAATAACTCATGGTGGAAGTAATCTGCAGGGCCGATAAGCAGTTGCACCCCTGAACATTCGCACTAGTAAGTCTGCCTTTGATTGGTAGTATGTTTCCAGGTTTTTCTTGATTGAATATTTCTTAATTTATGGCATAAATTAAATATTCAATCAAGAACATTTATTTTGGCAAACCTCAGGCTCGTCCAAGCATCTGATCTGCAGTTTAAGACCCTCATACTATATATACACTGCAGGCAGGACCAATTATTTTACAGTCATTGCAAATCCTCAGTTGATAAGTGAATAGGGGCAGAAAGTTACACATTTACTGAATAACAACTTTCTGCATCCCCAAACCAGATTTCTCATCCACTAGTTGTCTTGAAGCACAAGCTACAGTTCATTACAACAACAATTTTGCATTCATGTAGCACCTCGTGGAAAGACGAGATTAAAAGTACCTTATTCATTCGAAGTGATCTTTCGCTCCTTGTCCTCTCGACGTGAAAGGCGTTATGTCAAATGTAAGCATTGTTATCTGCAATGCACTGAGTATGTGAAACAATGGTTTAAGTCACACTTGTATGTAACAAGTACCATCTCCGATTTTATTTCAACATCTGCTCATTTCACCTGAAGATAAACATTTGTCGCTATCACCACTGACACAACTTTCCATACACCCAATACATTATACTCAAGACGTTTGAACACAATAGCTCCACCCTATCCAGATGCATTGTACCACCCTGAACAAGTTTCCAGCACTTCTCCACCAGAAGACTCCTACAAGCATCCTTCTACCCTGTAACTCATGCACGCCGCACGGAAATCACACATCTGTTTCACTTAACTTGTGTTTTATCACTTGCTTTTGTTGTGTGTCCTCCACATTCCATGGGCACAAGTAAAATGTACACACAGACCGTTTTCTCAGTGCTAATTCACCACATTAGCGGTTTAACTCAGACCTAGCCGAAAAACTGTAAATCTCATCTGTATAAAGTAAGACCTGAGATCTGATTTTGCTGAATACCTACATACAGTATAAGAAGCTTTCTTTCTTTAAAAAAAAATTCTGAGGTATTTGCTCTAAGCAGCACTGGCACATTACCTATCCATAAATTCAAATCAAGATAGTTACAATGTTTATTTACAGATGCAAAAGGTATTTGCATCAGGTAAGCTATGATTACACACCAGGTATCCAGATTCTGCCAGCTTGTCTGGAATTTAAACAATAAATCTCCACAGAACTTGGCTCAGTCTTCGGAGGCAAAGTGCATTAATGGACAATCGCATAATGCTAACTGATATTTTTTTTCCCCATACGAATAAGGAAAGCCTGACAATTCTGCTTCATTGCATTGATTAGATAAGTGACTTGTATGTTTAATTAATGGTGAACAAACGGTTGTCCCCTGTAGCATTTGAGTAACAATAGTCTGTATTTAGATGTCCCTGCTTGGAAGTTGGGAAGTGCAGTTTTTGCAGACACTATCTAGACATGTGAATTACAACTTCACTAAATCACCACAGTCTGCATTCTCGCATTCTTTCAGGATACTTCAATGATTTCCATGCTGCCAGAGAAGCTGGACTGGCTTCCAATTTTCCCGAGGTCCTCCCGGGACCTGCTTTCATTCATTCCTTCCTCGAACTCCATTTGGCAACTGCGGCGTTTGTACTGTTTTTCGAAGGGGCTTTCCTCGTGCCAGCTGCGCCTGGAATCTCGTCGGTCGCAGTGCTTTTCCCGCCTTCGGACCATCCCAGCCTGGTCACAGCCAGTGGGCAGTTGGCTGCAGCTGAACGCAGAGTAGGCCGTCGCCCCGCCAAACAGAGCCGAGCTGGACATAAAGCGAGGAGGCTGTCCCGCCAAGGCCTCGGTTGTAAAGTACCAGGTGTTCGCCAATGACGCCGTTGGAGTCTGAGGTGAGAGTATATCCGAGTGCCATCCCTTGAGTCCCATCCCTGCCGCAGACGTTGCCAAATGCTGCTGGCTGCTCGAGAGGCCCAGCAGGAAGTTTGTTCTATAGTTATCCTCCATGCTGCCACTTCTGTGCAAGGGACACAGCAGTGTTCTGGGCACTGGGGCCGTGCTCGAGGCCATTTGCGTTGAAGTAGTAGCTGTACTTTTTGGTGTTCCCTGCTCCCATATGGTTTCCGGCTGGTTGGTGCTGGCCTCCAGCACTGTGTGGGCAGCGTGCTTCGAAAGTTGCTCCACTTCTTCCTGAACGGCGGAGAAATGGTAGCACTCGCCTTCGTTCAGATCCATGGGAAGATCGTAAACACCTTTCAAGCCGTCAAGAACTGGCGAAGAGTCGGGCTCGCCGCTGCCTACCGAATACGATACAGACTTTATGTCTAAAGAAAATGAGCGCTTTAACCGATTGTTGTCCTCCAACCTGTCTACCGACAAGGTAAGTCCATTGATCCCTTGTTCCAGAGGCCACTCCTCTTCCATGTTGGAAATTGTGGGTTCCATAAGTGCAGGTAATGGTGTGGCTCGTTCAGTAGTGTTCTGATCCACAATGGCCGAGGTAGAGGGTCTGAAGGGTTGGCTTTCTCTGACAGCGTCAAACTGGCCGCTGTCCTGAGCTGCTCGCTGCTCCCCGGCTCGCTCCAGCTGCAGAAGCGTCAGTTTGGTGATGGCTCCTAGCTGCCCAGTTGACTGCACCATCTGCGGCTTCAGCTTTTTCTCGAAGTCCAGCAATTGGCCGAGAAAGTTAAAGTTGGGTGAAATGGTTGGCCTCTTCTCCTTGACAAATCTTTTTTAAAAAAATTAAAAAAACCACATAAATAAGAAAGCATCATGAGTCAGGATAATAATAATAATCCTTGCATTTGATATAGTGCCTTATCATGTCTTCCAAAATGTCTCAAGGCGCTTCAGAGGTAATACTGTAAAGTGGATTTTGTTGGTGAAATGCTGTTGCCAATTTGTGCACCACAATGTCCCACAGACAGCCATGGAATGAGTGATCAATTTTTTTAGGGGGAGGATTTATTGGCCAGGATCACAAGAGAAACTCCCTTCTCTTTTTGAATCATACCATGATTTAACATCCATCTGAACAGGCAAATGTGACCACGGTTTAACGTCTCATCTGAATGAACAGTCCCAACAATGGCCATTGGAAGTCCTGTGAAGATCCAACCAGCCACATGTAGGTCGCACAGGCAAATCAGAACAAAAAGCCCAGGTCATATCCTCTAACCGCAGTGGTAGCTCCCTATCTATACTTGGAGCAAGGAGAGCAGTGAGTGCTCAGTGTGTGGTGTAAATACAAAGAGTACACACTTAAAATCAGTATCAGAAAAAGAAATTCTGCCTCCTCCCCAACGATCTGCTCTGCTCTCCAGTTTTCCAAAACTTCTGTACTGCGCTCAATGTATACCCCCATTCACTTCTCGGTTAGAATATGCAAAATCTATTAAAAGATGCTGGCTGTATTGAATAGCAACCTGATTAGCCCCATATTAGAGAGCAATACAACATCAACAGTATGTCAGGGAGTAAATCAACTTCAATGCTATGAAGCTTGAAAATCAAATGGATCTTTTCAGTGGATCCAACCCTGTAGCTCTTACAGATTCTGACAGACACAACACACAATTTGCAAAAAAACATGTAGAACCGTTAAGTCTGCTTTTTTTTAAAAAAAATTGCATAAGCCCTTTGCAGCATATTTTCAAAGCTGATGAAAAATAAGACATTAAAAAAACAAATTGGTGGCAAAGAAATGATTCTGTAATCCACCTTACAATGATCTTTTTTAAAAACAAATTAATGTGTCGATATTTTTTTTTCTAATTTACTCCTACTTAAATGCCTCTGTTCCTGGTCCCCAGCCTCCTTTTGCTGGGATGCATTCCACAGGCAAGGATATGCCCTTTGGTACCTTGACCAGATGACTATTGTTCATTATTGTTAGCTGTATCAGCAAGTTTGTAGCGGGCATCACAGCTGAGCCGCTTCTCTCCCTATCCGGCTGCCACACATGTACACGGGGATGCACGCACGCACACACACAGCTGAAGATAGACCAGGAAACCCAGCTGGTTTGAACATTACCACACTGTGAGGTTTCAAGATGTGTCATTGATAATATGGGTCAACCAAGCTGCTCTGAAACAAATTCAGTTCAAAACGTCACCGCGTTGGCCACTCAAGAATGTCTGCACGTAGCAGATGTCAGACCACAGCAATGCAAACGTCTCCAGTGTGGTTTTCACTATTTTAGTTTAGTTTTAATTTTTAAATGTTATAAATGTTGACATTTTAACAGCTGACATTAACTCTGCACATATCTCCTCTTTACAGCTTTAGTAACTTTGTTGGGGGTGGGGTGGGGTAGATGGTTGGGGCTCGAGCAGAAAACAGCCCCTTTTCACTGCAGCCATTTAGGTGATTTCTCTGGAATCATCACAGCAACATCTGTACTGCCCAACCTCTCCTCCTCTGTTCCCCTTCCTTCCCAGATTGCTATCGCTATCTATTCGCAAGAAGGTGAAATTGAATAAACAGTGATAGCCAAGTTGAGGAATAAGGAACAAAGTTTAAAAAAAATCTCCCACTTCAAACCAAAGTACAAAAGGTTTTTTTCCCCCCTGGAAACCTAAATCCTTCATGCTCACTGACCAGGAAGCTAGATTTTGTGCCGCTCATCTCATTCTGAGCTAGACAACCTATCTTCACAACCCGCTAACAGATTTCCATTGTTTTTAGGCTTGTGATCATTGCTCAGTCAGTGCAGCACAAAATATTGCCTGTTGGCTGTAAGTTTCCAGCTGTGTGCACAAGATGCTTTCACTCGTCTTCATGATCACTTTTTTTGAGTCAGGAGATCAGCAACTTTGGGTGACAAATAGCTGAACTATCGTGACTGCACGTTGCACAGCTACAGTTTGATGTGATCGAGACGAGGCGGCAGATCACAGCAAAAGCACAATCCATGATTTTGTTCTCCACCTCTTATGAGCAGGTGTCTCAAGGCTTTATGACTGTACTACTGTTCGCACTGTAATTAACTTGATGTGCAAATAACTTTAATCTACTTTATAACTAACCTCCACCTTCCTCCATTTTAATATATTCGACAACTCATAGGAAACACCATGCACAGAAGGCATCACTAACAATACAACACTTCTTACCTATAAGCTTCATCCAGTGACATGTCCATTCTTTTCATGATGTAAGCTATGGCGATGGTGGCAGAACGAGAAATTCCAGCTAGGCAGTGCACTAACACACGACCATTTGATGCTTTTGCCTTCTCTACAGATAGAATGATGAATGAATATGAGAATGAATAGCACTCAAGTCTTACATATTCTTAAGTTATTTGAGCTGATAGCTTAGTATTTTGCAATGCTAAGAGCACTGCTTTCTTAAACGTACATATTTCATATTGTTATCTACTTACCCTTCACCAAACCTTCCCTACTGATCCCGACAATGCGTACATCATTGCGGCTTTGTTAAAAGTGGTTTGAAAATGAGTTTGGAATGCAATGTACCTCTTTGCCACCTTGAATTTGCTCTCTGAACTGACATGTCCATTTGATCTTCCCCTGTGAGCCAAATTGGTAAAGGCGCTATATCAAATTGCAAGGATGTTTACTATTTTACTCAGTCAATCTCAACCAGCCTGACCAAAGGACAGAATGAAAATGGTTCCCAGAACTCAAAGGGTGCTCTTTAATAGAATGGCCAAACATCATAACTCATGGGATTCACTGAGAAATCCATAAGTTGATCTCCTACACACCCACTGACAGTAGGTCGAATCCACTGGGAAGGAGCTAGAAGCAGGAAGTTAAACTGTTAAATTGTAGAAAACCTAATTTATGACATCAAGCACACTCTGAACATCTAACAGGAATTCAGGATAAACAGCTGACACAAAGCTTTTAGTAAAGAGACATGGGAATTGATTCTATTTGAAGTAAAACATTTGGCTGGTAACGATTATGCATTAAAATATGAGAGAAAATTAATATAACTTGAGAAGAGTTCATTCGCCATTAAACAAAGAGGTGGGTTATCAACAGGTGAGCACATTTGTTTCAGTTCTGCGGTGCCTTGTTTTGGTTAAAAAATGCAATTGGATGGGCCACCTGCAATTCAATTCAGAGATGTACCACGAGTCAAAGATGTGCAGTGAATTTTTTTTGTTCTTTTTTACTCATTTCTCCTTAAGACAAGCACAACAATGATTTTACAGAAGCTACATTATGGATACAATGTGGGAATATGCTTGTGATTTTCATCATTTTGATGAAGTCGGAAGGAAAGAGAAATGTTTATCTGTGGCCGGGGGTTGATAGTTATCACATTGCACTTTTCACCCCTGTGTCTTCCTGTCACTCATGTTACCAAAAAGGTCAGACCTTTTTCTTCTCTTTCTCCCAACCTAGAGATTTGCAAGACCAGTCACCCTGAAATCACTCTGAAGCATCCTCACCTACTTGTGACTGGTGGAGGAAATTCTATTGATCGGAATCCTTGCTTATGAGATAACGCCTTACCATGTCAGTCAGGAGGATGTGTGTAAGTGTGTCACAGGATTTACTGTAATGCATAGGCAAGTGAGGCAGCTAATTTGCACACAGCAATGTCCCACAAAGAGCCATGAAATGAATGACCCATTTTATTTGGGGGCATTTTTTTTTAGGACACCCTTGGAGTAAGTCCCGTGGCTTTTCACATACTACCCTAGGTTCTTAATGTCCACTTGAACAGGCAGATGGGTTTAACGTCTTGTCCAAAGGACGGTATCTCTGACAATACAGCACTTCCTCAGTGCTGCATTGGAGGTCTAGCCTAATTGGAATTATGGAGAACCAAGGAGAAAGAAGAAAATACACTTTACAGTAAAAAAAATCTTAACCAGTTCCATTGAGAAAATAGCAAAATAAAATCTTTAATAGAACTTTTGGCGATGTATTAAACCAAATAAGAATTGGTACGAGAGCCTACACTGACCTATAAATTCCACCGAGTTGTCAAGCCAAGGTAAAATCTTCTCACAAAAGCTGTCATTGACTGGAACACGAAGAAAACGACTCTCTGGGATAAAGTCAGGTTTTGGGCAGGTGTTACTTGCATTCAAGACGTAGCCGATATCAATCTGCTGCATGAGCTCCTATAATTTAAACAAAAAGCTTATTGAACTTATTGAAGCAAATCAAATGGAAAGCATTTACATCTTAAACCTTTGACGTTGTTTAACCATTATACAACTCGAGATAAGATACAAAAAGTTTAGTTCAAAGGGTGTGGAACATTATTGTTACATGCCAGTGACACAATTAATGCCATTATTTATTTAAATTTGCATTATTTAAATGTCCCCAAGCACTTTACTTAGTCATAGAACAGGTGAAGGTGGGAGGGGAAAATCAGGTTTTCCAAGTGAATTACTTCCTATCAGACAGTTTATAGAGCAGCATTGTCTGAGAGATGGAAATAGGCCGAAAATGAGGAAGGGAAGAAAAATACTACAGGTATAGTGATGGTGGTGGTTGCAGGGAGGGTAAGAGAAATGAGAGGTAGGTCACTCCCACTGCTAAACTTAATAGCAAATTCAGTTTAGACATTTTTGGCCCAGCTATAGATAACTTTCAGGCCTAATAATTCAGTTAAATGACTACATGGGGGAGAATGGGATAGAGGGATATGGAGGATGGGAGGAGGAGGGATCAGGGGATTAGGATGGGCGGAGATATGGGATTAGGATGGGGGGAGGCTCACATGGAGGATAAACACCCACATGGGTTAGTTGGGCTGAATGGCCTTTTTCGTTGCTGTACAGACTATGTGATTTGGTGAATAATAATAATCCCTGCATTTGATATAGCGCCTTATCATGTCTTCAAGATGTCTTAAAACACTTCACAGAATATACTGTAAAGTGAATTGACTGTGTGTTTTGTGAATGAAACGCGGCATCCAATTGCACACAGCAGTGTCCCACAAACAGTCGTGGACTGAGTGACCAATTTTTTAAGGAATTCCTTCCCCCGGAAAATCGATTCACCAATTGACTAACAATTGGCATTTCTCAGAAAGGTTTGTTCATTGGATGAAATGTCCTGCTGCTTACCTGGTTCAACACATCTCGCTGGCAGCCAAGGTAGAGATGTGGGAGAATTCGAGTGGGGCCGATGTTAGTCACAGGTAAGCACGGCTGGGAAATGCTTGTGGGCACCAGAGCAGATTTCCCTTCACACAGACCAGGAAAGCTAGATGAAAATGCAGCATATCCACCTAAGGAAGCAAAAATGTGGTTTTACATTGGAAGTTTAGCCACACTCGGTTATAAATAGCAACACTGACAGTTTACTTGAGCAGTGAGATTCATGAGAATTTGTTGCGTTTCATGAATCACTTTGGTAAAAGGATAACCACACACAAAAAACATCAAGCCCTTTTCTGTCTCTTTGATGATAATGTGGCTTGGAATATTAAAAAAAAACGAACTCTGAGACAGTCTTTTGACTACTGCCACCCAATATATTCACAGTCTCTGTGGCAGGAGATTATTAACCATGAAAGCACATTTTTTAGTGAGCATTACACAAGTTATTTTTTAGTGCTTACAATGGGAGTACACACGATTATGTTGCATCTTCCCTATGGAAAGCTTCCTGAGCAGTTGGTTAAATACGACAATGGAAAATGCTGTAAATTTAAAGCCACTATCAATACAAACAATAACACAATAAGCTTAAAGAAGGAATGAAAAAAATTCATTATACATTTCCATATGAAATGGATCTCAAATTCTCCATTAGAAGCTCCAGTCAAACAATGCATAATCTGTACAAAACACAAAATACTGCAGATGCTGGAAATCTGAAACAAAAACAGAGAGCTGGAAAACTCAGCAGGTCAGGCAGCATTTATGGAGAAAGGAAAGTGAGTCAACATTTCGGGGCCACGACCCTTCGTCAGAACCCTTCTGTACTATATACGTGCAAGTTGTTATTGTTGTTGCTGTTGCTGAATGCTATTACATTATTAAATGTCAAACCTTGCAGATCTGTGTGGCTTTATTTCGCTTTTGGACAATGACTTTATCAAATGAGCCATCAGAAGAGCACTGAGTAACTAGCCTTCTTCATCATTTACGTCACATAAATAGTGCAATCCAATGAGATAGCCTTATCTAATGTGTTATGTGAAGTCATCTGAATTGTAGTTCATATGACAGGAGTTGTACTAATATAGTAATAATATTGCAAGAGCACCACATGAAAGTTTGTCATAAACTGGTATCACAGTGTGTTAACGCTACTGAAATATTTACTCCTTTTCAGTTAGCAAGCCGCATAGAAACCTGTAACTAATTCAGGTAAGATTTTCTCCTCAGTGATTTGTTGAAGTCAATGTCTATTTCTTCAGCAAGCGGAAAAGCAGGTGCATGAGACTCCTGACTTAATGCATTTTTTTAATGTGTTGCCTTATTGTTTTGCTGCAGGTTTCAATGTCCTAGAGCTTTAGCTCCACCCTAAAGTTAGTAACTCACAAGCCTCCTAATACAGTCAGTGAGAGGCATTTGAAACAATTCCACTCTACCCCCTCCACCTCTTTGCAGTGACTTCAACATGGTTTTCTTGTCTCTTCATCTCCACATGAAATAAGTGATCAGTGTTAAGACATAATATTGATATACAGCACTGTGCCTGATCAAAACCTTGAAAGTATTAAGCAATAAAGTCTATCATTCGCAATTTCATCGAGAGCCAACTGGGTAAGCAGACTCGGTGAGAAGGACTTTTGATGAATAGACTAAGGAGAGCACAAGAGTCTGAGACCAGGGAGAGTGCAAGTGTATTTTTTGTCCTTGTGGCACATGGGAATGTTCTTCCCTACCAGATTAGAATCAAAGAAGAAACAATAACCAGGACAACAAAATGGAAAGCAATATTGGATATAAATAGGAGATTTGAGAATTAAAGCTTTACTAGAGAATAACAACATTGAAAAAATCCTCTCGTATTTGACTTATTTCAGGTTATCAAATATGAGTCTTTCATGGACTATAAACTAGATCAGAATTCAAGGTAGCCATATTGTCTGGAACTGTTGCTCTGAGTTACAAAGCCTCTGTGCACCAGTCCTACTTTGGTCCAGTTCATATCAATTCCAATTTGGATACTGCTTCAAAACGTATTCCCTACTAAATCTAAGGGTGCAGGGGCTGGGCCATTTTTACAGGTGGCTCTTAAAAATGTAGTTTAAAAATCTACGACTTCATCGTTGATTTATTTAACTTGCATTCTGGTAAATTATACAAACTTTCAGACACAGTGCAAAGTACATTGATGTCAGGATCAGGATGCTTTTGGTGCTTAGTTCTGGATCACTATGGAGTCCCAATTCCACTTGATGTTGCCTATAGCAATTTGCATAGTTTGAAACGCAAATTTAAATGCGTACAGTTAAAATTTGGAAGTTGGAACCTTACCTGTCGGCATCTTTAGTGCCTCTGCTCTGTAGCACTGCACTCAGAAGGCAACAGAGTTTTCTCAAAGCCTTCTGAGGGGCCTCAAGAACAGATGTTCATTTGCATTTACCAAAGCAAAGTGAGGACAAAGAAACACGTGCCAGCAGTCATAAGAAGTGGGCATTATGATGCAAATGAAACTACTTCAGATACGAGCTCCTGCATCATGCATCAGTTCATTGGTTCCTTCACAAATAAGACTCTTTTACAATGCATTTAACTTACACAGTATGTGAGAACTGATTCAAATAGAATAGAGCACCAGTTTTTGTTGGATTTAAAGGGTGCTGGGAAGTGAGGGTCACCTAAATGGAGCCACAGTCTCACTCTTAGTGGCACTTTTGTTTTGGCAGTGTAACATTCACCTTGAATATCAGGTGAGCAGGGTAAACTACTGTACACTTTATTTTGTAGGTGAATGCGAAAGCCAATTTTCACATAGCAACAAACAGCCATGAAGTGAATCACCAATTTTTATCTGGAGGATTGTTGGCCAGGACAGCGGGAGAAATTCCCTTCTCTTTTTTGTGTAGTGTCATGGGATCTTTAATGTCCATATTAACAAGTAGACGAGATCTCATCCGAAGGCCTAAAAATGCAGCATCTCCCCAGCATTCTATTCGGAGTGTCAGGATAGACTGTGAGTTCAAAGTCCTGACTTGAACCCACAACCCACAAGTATTCTCAGTGGTGAGAAAACTACCAAGTGAGCCAGGCTGATACCTCATCTGGACTCATTTCATTTTGTCTACAATATGCACAGTCACTGCAATTGACAGCAATTCCTTGTGAAGGAACTTTTGAGAGATTTTGATTTAAAAAATACTAACTAATGAGATAGGGAACATCCAGTTCTATTAATTAGATTGAATCGAGTTGACAGAGAATCAAAGATTTCTTGAGTTCATCTAAATTGAGCCAATGTGTTCCTTATGTTTTTGTTTTGAACTATTAAAGTGATTTAAGCAATCCTTTTCAGGAGCCAAGATGGGCTGAGAGTACACTGGTCTACTGGAAAGCCACTCTTCTTTCGCTTGTGAAAAATCCAATAGTTTGCATGGCTCCTGTGCATGTTTTAAATGATAAGCTTAACCAGATCGGAATGAGGAAGGACCTTCTGGGTGAGGTTCTTCTGAGTGAGGTCACCATTCCCAGACTGCTTTGTGCCCACTTCAAAATTGTTTTGACTGCAAGCAGCTTTGGATTTCCTACCCTTCCCTCTCTGTGCTCCTGTGAACCAGCCCAAACCAAGAACTACCAACATTGGCGATCAATCCGAGTGACAGCCATTGAGAGCTGCACAAATTCATCTTGAAAGACTCTCCTGAGAGAGGAGACTTTCAGTCTGTTTCTCTGGATTGGAGTCAAACTAGGTTTGTGAGCAGACAAAAAGACAATGTCCTAACACACTGCGTCATCCAGTCCTATCAGTCTGACATTCCTTGCCAGTTCTAATTCCACGTGGGAATTTCACTCAAGGTTTTCAATGCTCTAGATAAGTTAAACTAAAATAGTCACAAGCAAGCAAGAGAATTCTCTCTTGCGAATGAGGAAATCCTGAACCTCACGTCACCTCTGAAATATTGTTTTCAAAATCTTTCATGTTCTCACACTCTAATGTGGTTTCACTTTCTCACGTTATGAAGTGGTTTTTGCTATCTTTGTGCCCAGCCAAGAGAGCAGACTTGGCCACAACCAACAATACAGTTCATACCTGCTCTCCCTCAATCCCTCCACTTTGCCCCCTCTCTCCCCTTTTTATTGATGTTTATTGAAATGGAATGTGTATTCTCTCCCTGGAGGGAAGCACCCCGATTGCCTATTTCTAGAGGAGCCAAGGCTTGGACATCCAGAGATTGTTTTGGGGTACTCCTGGAGTTTGAGCAGCTTAAATTCACATAGGTTGTCAATGAGGGCATTGTCAAGCATGTTTCCCGCTGCTTGTCCAGCTAGTACCAACCTTAGGGTTAACAGGAGCTGAGTGGGAAGAATCCCTGTTCCCAATGACTTGCTGAAAGATCTGCAACCCTGTTAGAACTTTGGAACAATGAACATATTTAGATAACAGGATTGCATGCTTTTGTACAGCGCATTGGATGAGTGTATCAGACTTTGAGGTTTCACTGAAACAGCAAAGCTTACCAGTTTGGTCGAGCCAGTTTCATAATGACATTGGAGGATGGCATTTGAAACAAGTAGGTTTCCCTTCCCAGAGTCTCATGCTCACTGTTAAAGCTAAATCTTTATGAATTAGATGTGCATTTAATTTCTTCCTTCCTTCTGCAATCTATTAACCCTGCAAGCCAAATCCCTAACAGGTAGGATGGTCCTAGTTGGACCAGGAGTGGGAAAGCTTTCCAGACAGTACTCTCAATGGCAAGGTATGCGGTTTTAGCTAGTTAAGACTCCAGCAGTACTACAACGCAAACTCTGGGGTCCCCAATTCTTGGCTCTTGCTAACCTGCGCCTAATACTTTCTGGAATTAGGTAAGCAGGATAATAATAATAATAATCCTTGCAATTGATATAATGCCTTATCCCTTCTTTGAGACGTCTCAGAGCACTTCACAGAACATACTGTAAAGTGAATTGACTGTATTTTGTGGGTGAAACACGGCAGCCAATTGCGCACAGCAGTGTCCCACAAACAGTCGTGGATTGAAGTGATCAAATTATTATTTTCTTTAATAAAATAATAAAAAATAATAATTAATAAAAAAACAAGGGAGAGCGTGCGCATTCCAATTCAATAAACATCTCACTGGGTTCCTAAATGCTAGCTTCGTATCACCTTCTTGACTTCTCCTTTTCTCGCCTCTTTCAGCCTCAGTGCTGTTCTGCCCTATGACCTAGATTTCTCAATACAAATATTCACCGACTTTTAGCTGCAGGGTGTAGTCCTTGGGGATACTGAATTTGATACCTCCGAATTACACGTGCCAATGCGTTAACATTTTGCCAAACCTGACCATGGTTAGAGGTAGCTACTTCAACTGGCTGTCAGAGTACAAATCCTCATCAATTCCTCCTGTAAGTTGTCTGAGGCTTCAAAGCAGGAGATTCTCATCAGGCTAGTGAATCCAAAAATGTTAAGAGATGATATCCTGCTGGTTTCAGGTTAAAAACGAACATTAACAAAAACAACAGGTAGCGTTCTGTACAAGCACTGGGAAAATTGGCTTTAGTTCAAATCAGAGCTGATCCTAATGTTATCCTAATGGGGGAGTGGGGGGTGTTGAAAATTTTAACCGAGGAGGTGTTCAAATTCATTCAGCAGCATTGGACAAGGCTGCTCCATTGTTTTTAAAAAACACATAAAATATTGATAACTACAACCACAACTGGTTCTCTTTGAGGAAATTGAAAGCATTTTTTAATTTAAAGTGCGCGAAGCATGGCAAAAAAAAGACAACTGTATCTAAGCAGAAAATACAGCACATCTGTAGCATTTGATGAGTCTAGCACCAGATTAGCTCTTTATCATTGAAGATAAATTGTGTGAAACACACTTAAGCAAAACAGATGAGATTACTATTTAACGCAAAAGCCATTCTTTTTATGTGCAAGTCCAACGGTGATTGTGATCAGGCTTGGCACGTCTTCCCGACGTGAAAGGCACTATAGAAATGAAAGTTTGTTGTTTGTTGTATTTACCTAAACAAGATACAATAATAAGGCACTATAGAGCGAAATGTAATGTCAGTGGCTACTTCTGGTGATTTCAATTTTAATGATCGATTTTTTTTGACTGCTGTGTTGTAAAGATCTATAATCTCTACTACCTTCAAAACATCCGTTTAACAACAAGAGTAAAGATCTGAAATTATACTGAGAAAACTTGCCTTTTTTATATGTAAAACCCAGCAACAGGATACATCTTGGTTGTTACTATTGTTTCTGAGAAACCAGCTTCATTGATCTGCTCCCTGAATAAAATGATTTACATTGAACACCATCCAGCTTGCTATGTACATCTGTCTCACACGTGCCCCACAGGAAACTAAATCTTCCTACTTTTAAACTCATTTTAGTTTCTTTTTTGTTTAAAAAGTACATCTCAGAGTATATGCCCACTGGTCCCTCTCAAATTAGACTTCACAGGCTATGCAGCTTTCCCCACTGTAAAGAAAAATTTTAGGACCTGATTTTGTGAACTTACTTGTATGCATTTTTTTAAAAAAATTATAGAAAGACTGATCCTCTACTTTCCCAATGTAACTTTGAGGTAGTGGCTGGCCCCAGGTGGCCTCTCCTGATAGCTCACCTAACCTTTGGTTTTCATTGGATCGAGAACCTTGTGCTTCCGCTCCATGGTATAATGTTTGTATATCAATGCTCTACCATCAGGAGAGGGTGGATTTTGTGGAGTCCTGTAGCTTAGTGGTTAGAGCACTCATCTCGCAAGCAAGAGGACCCGGGTTCAATTCCAGAACGAAAGGTTAGGCAGGCTTCCTTACTCCACATGTCTCTGTTTATCTAGCAGTAAGTGGGAACCTGGATGTTAAGTCGATTGGTGGATCGCTTTTCCAGGGGTAATAAAAAAAATCAATGTTTGTGGGACACTGCTGTGCGCAATTGGCTGCGACATTTCATCCACAAAATATACAGTCAATTCACTTTACAGTATATTCTGTGAAGCGCTTTGAGACATCTCAAAGACATGATAAAGCCCCATATCAAATACAAGGATTATTATTATTTTCAAGTAGGAATTTCTCAATTAAATTCTGAACAAAGACAAGGTGTATGTTTTTTAATGTGTATTTTTGCTTTGAAAGCCACTGAGATTTCACGAAGGATCAAACAGACTCCACACAACAATTATATCATGTCTCATCCGAGATTCATGCCAGCACTTTGTATGGCTGTTGCGGTGTGCTTAGTAAAGATCTTTTCAAATTCAATGGCTTTTCGAAATGATTGTAACATTTGTAATCATTGAACCATTTAATGTTCTATTCGGTTTTCCCCCTTGAGCTCACCAAGAAATATCCAATGACATAATGAATAACCTTTCCACACAATAACATACCAGTTTCTTGGAGAACTAGCTACCTTTTGTTTAAAGCAAAATCTTGATTTTAATTCTGCAGTTCCCACAATGTCACTTACTAGGTAACAAGTCTCCTAATTATTGGAGATAACAGACTAAGATCAATCAGAGGTGTGTTACAAAAGCAGCCGTCTGACTGGTTGCCCCACTCTTAACTGGTCATTCTGGATTTTTAATGCCCTAGAAGGTACATGGGAGTGATATTTTCCCTGTTGAAAGTAACCTAGTATTCAGCGAAAACCCTTGTGGTGTGGCTCTACTTTATTAATACTGTAAAATACTTATATTTAATATCAAACTCTTCAAGGTGAAATGTTTCAAAGCATTTCATAGTGTTTCACTTTAAACTGTAGTGACCTTATATTTTGCATGCATTTTATTTCCTAACTGTGGGGTTGTTGATCAGAACACTGCCATATAGTGCCATAGGATCCTCGGATCAGACCTACATCCTGAGACCTCAGTTTAATGTCTCCTCTGAAGGAAGGCTCTTCCAAGAATTCAGCTCTCACCCAGCAATGTGTTGGGAGTGGCAGCCTAGACTGTGAGCTTACAGAGTTAAATTGAACCTACTTGCTGTTTTCTACTGAAATAAAACCCAAATCAATCTATAAATATTACACTAAATACTGAACGTCTGTCAGTGAATTGCAGACTATAATCTGATCTCAGAGCTTGGCTGATGAAAATGTAATGCAGACTGTGTGAGGCCTTTGATTGCAATCTTGTAATGAAATCCAGTATCCTTGGTTTATTTGGTCCTTTTTGATGACACAAGCACAATAAATTATCATATGAATAACTTCAGTGCCAATCGGAAAAAACACACAAAGTTAAGAACTTTATTTATATCAGAGGTTATTTTCACCGATTCTGAAAATGCATTGTTTTTTCACGGTATATTTTTCATCTTTTGCCATCCAACACAATTTCCTAAAAGATCTCCAGTTTGGCTCTGTGTAACAGCTTGAGCTGCATGTAAGTTATGTGTTGCTGTTGCAACTCACCTTGCCACCCTGAATATTCAAGGCGTTTAATATATGATAATGTTTAATATAAAATAATGACATTACAACTGGGATATTAAATGGTCTCACAGCAAATTGGGTTAAGGTACTAGTTCTGAGCATGAAAACTAAATATGTGGACTGCTTCAATTCTGGGGAGTTTTGGGCTGTTGACTTACACAGGTTGGGAACTGAAGAGGGAGAGAGAGAGACTGCACACAGTAGCTGCATGACTGATTGGAATTTATCCTTATGACTGAATCTGAATTTATGTTCAAGCTAAATTGTCTTTTTAAAAATAACACAAGGGGAATTTCCACTGGGAATTTCCACCGAGTCCTTTATCTCTTGCAACCCATATTAATGAACCGCAGCTTTTACAATAATGTCAACACAACAGTTAATCTTCTGGTGTAAACACCACCCTGGATCCATGACTTATAGTACATTGCCATTCAACACTGCCACAGCCAGCTTCTACTGGCATAAAACAGACCAAAAGTTAAATAAACTAAACCATTCCTCAGATTAAAAATGTACATTATGAAAATGTAAATCAGGAAGTGATTGTAATTTAATATTTAAGTTCAGACACCTGGTGTAAACCACTTGATTTTTGCTCTCACACTTCACAAAACTACAGATACAGGTCCCAAGATACATATTTTGGGTCCATATCTTTCTGATCATCTAAAATCTCTTCAACGAGATCACTATGCTGTAAAAAGAATCCATTAATGCCTACTTAGAAATTATATATCACGTATCAAATGTTAGCACTTAAACAAATTGGGGTAGAATTTTCTTTAATAATGATAAATAATTCATAAGTAGAGTTCACAAATTCCATTTGGAAAAGTGTGCCAAACCTTTTTTTTAAAACAATAGCAGTAAAATAGTTTACAACTCACATAAAATATGATGTTGTGAGTTCTGCTGGATCGAAACCCGACACTAAAATGTGCCACAAAATGTTCCATTGGGGAAAGCAATATTGAGATAATTTTCCCAAGCCATAAAATGAAAAGAACTTTTATTACATTGAAGAATAGGTGGTCGAGATCTCAGTTTGACATCTCATCCAAAAAAAGCACCTCCAGCAATGCATTGCTCCTCCAGCCCAATGCAACTATGTTTACTGCATTGATGGAAGTAAAATTGGGCCTACACATTAAATCTTGATTTTATTTGTCACATGAATAACATTTCCTGCTTCCGTAGCTTCTCCGCACAACTCGGCTATCCAAACCCAATTCTCAATCCCCTCCAATGTCAAAAAAGCCCTCATTGTGGTACAGTGATCCATTTGGGGGGCTGGAGGTTACAAGCCTCTCATCCAATACCCGATTTTGTTGGCAGCTTGATGACTGCCAAGTTGCCTGAGTTTAGTTAAGGCCATTTTGACAATCAGTCAGACTCCAGAAAACCCATTCTAACCTACATATTTTCATCAATGATAGTCCCATCGGATAAATTCCAGCTGTAGATTAAACACCCACACGTATGACTAACTAAACACCTTACGTTTCCCATTGCCTCAAACCTTCTGTACCTCAACAAAGGTATACTGTATAGTAAATAAGTTATTAATATGCAAGGATGGTGGAAGGATATATTGGCAGCTCTTCAGGACATGAACCTGAAGCTTATATCTCCTGGTAGCATTGCTGCTAGAATAATTTATCTACTTATGGCTTTTCCTGCTTTCTACTTATAGATGAACTTGCTATCATGGATGATGTTTTTTTTTAAGTGTTTTTTCAAGGATGCATTTATCAATTTCAGACAGATGTTGCAGATTATGTGGCATAACAGTGATTCAAAACAAAAAGAAATTACATGCAACATGACCCAATTTCAAAGTTATTTGTTTCACTTACACCAGTGTTTAAACGCTTTCTTTATTCCAAGACAATTTCAGATCAATCTTGATTTTACTGCACTGTAATCCTTATTCTGAGCTGACATCAACAATCCGCTCCCCACCCCCAATGTACCGGAGTATGAGCCATCGCCAGATGTTTCCTATTAACTTTATCCAGCACATGCATAAAAGGTCTACACCCAAGACTAATACCTCGCTACTTGACCAAAGTATGTGTACTTTTCCCTTGCTCTGACCTTTCCATGATAATATGCTTTAGAAATTAATCCTCTTGTGGATAGCTCAATGGATCTCTGCAATAGTACAAGAAGTCTCTTTGCCACTGCTATTGAGGAAACAAATCATTCTGCCATAGCTGCAGAAACTCGTTCTAAGATAGTACTTCAGGTTCATATTTCGTCGTGTTCTGTTAGTTAGCACAATTTCACAAACCAACATTAGGAAGCAATCCCAAGACAATTCTACATTATGCGGAAAGGGTCCACATTTATTTGCATTTACATTTCGGGCATTTTCCCTTTTCAGCCCCAACCCACCATTTTCAGCAGCTTCCCCAGGGACAGTGCCAGTGCAATATTTTCTGTGGAACTGGTCATAATCTCATGGAGATAAATAACCATTCAGCCAAATTGTTTCCACTCAAACCTATATATTCTGTTCTGCTGGCTTCTTCTAATGCTCTTTGAATCCCTCTATTTATCCATTCCCCACCTTATTGAGCATATTGTATGTTTTTGTTGCAAAATTTGATTTAGCTCTTTTGTACAAAAAATATTTATAATGTAGCCTACATTTTCAAAACAATCACTTTCCTGGGAAGAGAAATGTGCAACATTGACTATTCCTTTTGAACATAAACTAGAACCTTACTTAAGATTAATATATATCCTTTGGTGATGGTTAAAGAGCATTAGGAAACCCAGGTACAACATTCCCTTGAGAATCCATCCCTGTACATCTTGGACTTTGCAGGGAACAGAAGCTTGTATACGTGTGTGATGAATCTTACCTGTAAGGACGAACACACTATCAAAGCTCTTCTCCAATTTGCTCAGAAGGACAGAAAGAAAGCAGTCAGAGGAAAGCCCTCCAATGTCTTGTGTGCATTGGTCATACACCATCACTTCCTGCTTGCTATCAATCTCGATCTGTAATGCCAATGAAGGTGAAATGATCAATACAATGCAATGCCCACAATAAAGCCAATGCAATTTTAACTTAACACGTAAAACAAATGCATTTCACTTTATAAATTAAAAACTATCACTGCTGTAAAAACTTGGAAGGAATGCCACATAAATATACAGTCAATTCACTTTACAGTATATTCTGTGAAGCGCTTCAAGATGTCTCGAAGACGTGATAAAGCGCTATATTAAATGCAAGGATCATTCTGCTTCACTGATACATCTCTGTCTGATCCCACAACCAGGAGTTACAGTTTCTTCTTGTAGATAATTACATAGATAAACAGTAGGAGCTACAATTACCACAAAGCAAGGTCGAGGCAATGTCAGTTCCCCTAAATTCTGATTAATAAAAGGCTCTAACATGGTGAGCATATCAGATCAGAACAGAGCAATCCTACACCTCTGAGTTAAACAATTTTATTTTGCCAGCCATAGAAATGATTTTGCAAGCCACTTATATGGTGGGTAGAAATTGACAAAATATGTGCTGCTGACGGTTTTGTATAATTTGTCTCAGTTTGTGCTCCCTTGGTTTCCAATCTACTGAGTGTTCCAGAAACATTATTAGGTTCGTCATGATTTCCCCTCATCACCTGCAGCAATGTTCCTAGTGTTAAAGGAAATCTATTCAGGAAATTTAAATAAGAACTTGGCACTTTTGGGGAGGGACAAAACCATTTCAACTAGGCAGTTTGTTGTAATGGGGCTAACCTTGACAAATGGTGTTCCAGGATTCACTGGATTGCAAGCACATGTTTATTATAAATGAAGTCTGCCTGATCAACGGCTACATGTTATAAACCTTCATAGCGTTTCTCAGACAGGAACTGAAACCACAGGAATAAAAATTGTTTCTTATGAAAACAGAAGGCTCATCATAATCAAGCCAGTTAAATTGAAAGTTGCCGTATGCCATTTGCTTGTAGTTTCATTTGGCTGTGCTCCTTGTGCTAGTGTTACACAGGCTATTTAAGCAAACTGCTAAAATCAGAAGGGTGCATTTAAATACAAAGGGGGATTTTTCAATTGAAGCATTCTGCACCATACCAAAGCTGTGAAATGTTAATTTAACACTGGATGAGTAATTTTTGCAATGATTCAAATGTGTTGCATTAACCTCCATCCATCCCTCCACTCTAGACTTGCCTGTGAGCCCAGCAAAGAAATAGGTTGACTTATTGCACCTTTTATGACCTCAAACCAAATCATTTGAGAATTCATCCCACTTATCACACAATATCTATTTACTTGTGAAAAAAAACTTACTAGGGCTTGGTATTTGAATGATATGATATTTCTGTCATGACGGATACATGATCCCCTCACAACAAAGCAAAAAACACACCAGAGGTTGTGTATAATAGTGCAATATCTTTCCCCCCTCTGCCAATTTGAGCTCTTGCAGGAACTAACACACAAACTGTGAACACCATTGTGTTGAGTCGATTCTCTACTTCGCCTTGGAGCCAGAAAACAGAGCTACAAAATAAATGTTGGAATGATTTATAAACCTAGCGTTTATAGCGGGGCCATAGTCATGTGCAGAAAAATGTAAAGTTATTATTTAATAAAGAAAGTTTAAAACAACATGATTCCGGGCCTGAAAGCCGCATTTCTCTGGTGAGGAATAAACGTGACAAGTGAATGATCTTTAAGCTTATTGTTTTAGAACAGTTCTGGGTTCCCTTACTGGTCTGGTCACTTCCAAATACTCAACAAAATAACTTACATCCGACTTACAACTGACAAAGGCATTAAGTGCTCAAATGGTTAAAACCCAACAGAAGCATAGGCAGAGAGTTTACTAAATAAAATAGATCTAATGTTAGCTATAAGACTGTGGAGTTGTTTCCTGGGTAGTCCAGTTTTTTGGGACTGAGTAAATTATCTAAAGCGGGAAGGAGGGAGGCGGAAGCAAATAATATTCACGGGAAAGAGACATTTCGGCCCCCTAATTAGGACAAGGCCGCCCCATGGCAGTATTCAATTTGTTTTTTTAAAAGGAGAATGTATTATCCTATATATTTTCCCCTAGTTTCTCATCTTTGGTGTCTCTGGAGATTGTCTGCTGGACCTCTGCTTATGTCACTTGAGCCAACTGCTCGGAGGGATGGAATATCAGGCCAGCAACAACTCTTTACACAGAGGGTGATTGGAATGTGGGATTTTCTGCCACAAACCATTGATGAACCAAAGTCCCTCAATTATATTAAAAAGGTTACAGATGCTTTTTTAAAAAAACAATAGTCTTTTTAGCTTAAAGAACCAAATGCGTCCATCTGAAATCACACCTCAAATTGCTTTGCATGTAGTGTGTAGTAAGCAATGAAAATGTATTCATAATTGTGAATTAAATTGACAGAGAAACATCACAAATTGATTTACAGAAAGAATATCTCATGGGCCTTTAATATGTTTTGATTCATATTTGAGCTACTTCATTTTGTGCATAAAATATAATTAGTTATAAAACAAAGCAATATTAAGAGGGAGTAAGAAGGAGGGTGGGAACAGCCTTGGTGGCTCATGTGGAGAGAAAAAAAACACACCAGCACAGAAGTGAAGGCCTGTTTCTGTGCTATAACATTGTATGATTCTTGTTCCAAATTTCCAGATTTTCCTCCACCCAAATCGTTGGGGAGGCTCCTGGCCAAAACACTAGACCTCCCAACAGCAGCATCTTTCAGCAGTTGGGGGGGTGGGGGATGAACGCCAAATTTGCATTGCTCTGGTGCAATTGCCAGGTTTATATTATTTGACAGAAATATGAGCTTAATTGGCTAGGATGCTGTCAGGGACAAAATCAAAATGACCCCACCACCTTTCTCCAAAGTATATGCTTTTTTTGGAAAGTTCAATAATTGCAACAGCCTTTCACTAGCAAACACCTGTTTGCTCCACAAGTTCTAATAAACTGTCACAACAGCAGTCTACACAAGATTTCAACAAAGGTGAAAGGAGCTGCTTCAATAACCTGTGGATCAAGTGCACTATGTTCATCAGTGCTGGGGTCCAATAATCGGAAGCAACAACAATAACTTGCATTTAGATAGCACCCTTCATTCAAAACTCTGGAACTCCCTTCCTCATTCCCTTCGCTCGCCCCTTCTCTTCCTACTTTCAGGTCTCTGCTGAAGACCTTTCTTTTCGACCGCGCCTTTGGTCACCCTCCCACTGGCTCGGCCCAAGGATCCATTACTGTGAAGCGCTCTGAGACTCCGTCCGGCGTGGAGGGCGCTATATAAATCCAAGTTGTTGTTGTTGTTCACACCTCAAATGTATACTTTGGGTTAGGAAGGGGAACAAAAATCGGGCAGACGCCCACTCTTAATCACTATCCAAAGCCTCCTAATAGTGCATTTGTACAGATGGCAGGTGAGGACCGAATCGGACTTTACTGAAACACGCCATCAATCCTCATGTCAAGCTCACATGTGAATAATGCAATGGCCACTTGGGCAAGGTGCTGAGTCAGTACCAAAGTGGAAAGTAATGTGATACCTCCAGGAGAGATTTAAAAAAGGGGGGTTGGGGGGTGTGGGGTGGGAAGGAGGTAATGAACACACTATACCACACAACAATCCTAGGCATAAATTACACTGAGAGGCAAACGTCATTCAGATTTGCAGCTGCAGATGCCTGTGGTCACCAATTGTATTGCATAGACTTTCTGGAGTCTGGACCATGGTTATAAGGCTGCAATTACCATTCTGACAGATTTCTATTCCACAAAAGCACTGACCAAAACACCAACCAAAGCAATGGATGAGATCCCAAACCTTTTTATTAGGATCCAAGATGCAACATCTTAAGATCACTGCCAAAAAAGCCCCACAGCGTTGATGCTAGACTTACAGTCAAAGACTATAAAGTAATCACAGTGTAGAAGGCAAGAGCCCACATGGCTTTAACATTGCTGGTATAATAACTTTGACCCCATTAGCTAAGATAAATCACTGGATACAAAAGTACCATAACTCACTTATCGCATTGTTTAAGCGGTGAATACGAAGGGCAGCTTAACACTGCAATACAATGCAGCTCAAATCTGGGGTAGAATGGAGCTGTAGATTGTAGATCAGTTTGGTTCCTCATACAGCTAGTGAATTCTTTACCTTAACCTTACAGTTCTGGGGAACACTCATCAAAGGCTAGGCACTTCTCAATAGAGAGAAAGGATAGGACATTTTTTGGAGGAGGCCACAATCATTATTTTTGTTTTGCCTCTCCTAATAACTGGCTAAATACAGTAGCAAGATTGGCAAAAATGTGAGAGCGCAGTCTGTTCTCTCACCAGTAAAGGTCCATTGCAAGAAGCAGCAGCATGCTGGGTACCTCAATTCGATTAGAGGTGACCTTTCTAATCTGCTAACCTGGTTCAGAACCCAGCGGCTCCTCTCAGGTAAACAGGGTGAACTCGTCCCAGAGAGAAATACCTTGTAAACCAGGTAGCTTCAGAATAGACATTGGCACACCCTGGCAACCAAAGTCCTAGCAGATGGAGCGGTTTTCACTGGGTAAGTTCAATGCTACATAATCATGTATTTATCCAAGGGTTGGGAGAAAAGACATTGGGTATTCCTGATATCATTGGAGTAACGACTTGGAGAAGATGATATGAGAAGTGAAAATGTTTTCCAGTAACAATAAACACTGCTTAAACCCTCCCAAAATACACAAGTTAAATTCCACACACTTAACTGGATCCCTCTACCATGTCAGTGTAAACCCTACTGATGTTTCAGATATAATTTTCTTGCTCTTTTTTAATCCCCCAAAACAGTTTGTTAGTTTGCAAAGAGCTTAGATCAAAGAGGTTGCTCAGCTTGGTCAGACAAAAATCTCAGTTCCTTCCCCCAGATGATAATGCTTCACAAATCCATCATTCTCTAGCTTTCTCACTCACACACACTCACTCAACACTTGTACACCAACGCATAGGGATGGTGTGCCAGAAAGCTTCATGCACTGTGTCAATATGCTTATAATAGAAAATTCCATTAACTGTGCACATGAAAGTGCACCAACCGTACCAGCACAAAGACAGTTATCTGTATGAACATTAACTTGTTACTAAAATAGGAAAATAAAAACTTCTGTCCTCCCCCCACTACATTTTCCCATTTGTATTGACGTTTTTGCACCCTTTCAGCTCGACTTCGATGGCAAGTTTGTTATTGGTAGTACATGGTAATCAAGCAGCCAAACTATAATGAGAATATTACTGGGTATTTCCCCTTTGAAAGAATTACAATATGACAAATATTCAGTTACTCTCAGACAGAGATGGAGTCACTTCTCAAATAGATTTCAAAATCGAACCCCAATTTTAATGAACTAAGAAGAAGCCAGTCTTAAGGCAAGTAGCCTTTTGCTTCTAACCTTTTGCTTTGCAGCGTGCTGGATGAGTTCTGTGATTTGTACTTTATCTTGCTGAAGTCTTCTTTTCATGAGCTTTGAGCAATTAATATTCATAGCGTCCAAGATGTGTGAAGCATTGTACTCAACAAAAGAACGAGTGTCAATAAGCAGCACTCTCTCTGTGCCACTTTCCAGCAATCCCACCAGCTTCACGGCAGCTATCATTTGAGTTCTGGCCTTCATACCTGCCATGGTGACACAGCCAGGCCCCCAAGATGATGGGATGTTTATAGGAAAAGAATCAGCCACTTCATTACAGCATAAGTTATGTCATGTAGATTGGGATTGACAGATGAGAGCAAAAACAAAATCCATTTCAACACCGTATAAAGCCGTCAATGTTTATCACTATCGATGTCGTGTCACAAGCTTCACTGTGGATTCACTGGTCACTGCTTCGAGACACCATCTTCCACTGAAGACGAAAGACACGGCAGCGTTTCCTCACATCATTTTTCAGCTCAGTCTTCTAGACGTTACATCCGAACTGGGAAACCTGCAAGCAAATTGTTAAAAACACTGTGTTTAGAAAGAGCAGTCTTAGAATAAGAAAATTAAAGCACTGAGTTCAGTCTTAGGTATCTTACTTTAGGAAAGATGTTAAGACCTTGGAGGGGGTGTAGAGGAGATTTACGAGAATGATGAAGGGCTTTAACTATGAGGAGAAATTGTGGAGAAGTTCGGTCTATTTTTACTGGAGTAAAGAAGATTGAGAGGGGATCTGTACATTATCATGAGGGGTTTTGACAGGGTAAATAAGGAAAATATGTTTCTACTGATAGGGGAGTCAGTGACTAAAGGACATAGATACAAGTTAGTCACAAGAAGACCAGAAGGAGGGTTGAAGAGAAATGTTTTCACACAGAGAATTGTTGGGTTGTGGAATGCCTTGCTAAATAAGACAGGGGCAGAACCCATTATGAGTTTCAAGAAGGAAGTATACAGATATGAAAAATAAAGGCTTGAAGAGGTAGGACCATAGGGTTAATGAATGAATGAATTAATTAATTAATGAATTAATGAATCAATGAATCAATGAATCAATGAATCAATGAATGAATTAATGAATTAATTAATTAATGAATGAATTAATTAATTAATTAATGAATGAATAACTTGCTCTGAGCACTGATGCTGACTTGATGGCCCAAATGAAATCCCTCATGATTTTGCATACATGTCAGGTCCCCTCTCAACCTCTCTGTTTCCACGCACTCTCATTTGAATGGTTCTCACAATGTCATCTTTGCCCTAAACTGGCTGGATCTTGATTCTCATCTTACATGACGTTATTCATTATACAATTGCACTGAATAAAACCTTTGGCACCTAAGGGCCTTGTAATGAGGATCAGTGGGTAATAGAGGGCACAGGTTCAGATAAAGATTTAATCTCATACGAATACCAGCTGTAAAGTACAATACACATTTAAACACAAACACGCGGCTACTTTTGGGAATCTTGGAACTTGTATTCTGCAGTCATGATTGCTAAAACCATGGGATCAACATCTTACAAGTGTGAAATAGAAACTGTGAGCCACAGCATGATGTGCCAAAATAACACAGCACTCATTCATAGCACACAATGTTCCAGGCTTCAAGGTTCTTCCATATCAGTGGCACACTGAAACCTAAAAGAGGATCCCAGATAAGCGAGGAGAAAAAATGCCTATCTGCCAGGGATACCAACCCTGATTATTACCCATTGACTTCCTTGTGGGAAATTAGCTATCTTTGGACCTGGGGTGAGGGCAATCTCAAGTGTACATGTAATAATTGAGTATGCCATTAGTTAACTTTGGGCATGTTAACCTGGCTGCAATACCCTTCATGGGTGAGAACAGCTTGGGTGAACCCTCACCATTTTAGGCTCAGAAATGAAGAAAGACTACCTAGACAGTGCTGCCAGAACACAAACAATTTGCTTCTTTTTTGCTCAATACCATGTCTTCCTGGTTGTAATTAATGGTCAACTACAAGTAAGCATGACTGCATTTTTCTGACACCAGCGAGCAGCGGAACCCTCAATAATAGATTACATTTTGGATTTTAGGAACTATGGGCAATAATTAGAAATATACTATAGATATAGCAAGGAAAACAGGCAAGGATGAATGATACAGTCTCAAATAATCTCAATTGCCTAACTATCTTATCGGGTAAATTAAAACAGTGGGCTTAACAATCAGCAGACATATTTATGACAACAATGGTTTGCATTTATATAGCATTCTTCCTGCAGGATAATATCTCAGAGAACTTTGCAAAGATGGGATCAGGCACCGATCAAGGGAGAAGGGGTGGAATAGTGTGAATGAGTAACTGATTTTAACATGCCCAAAGTTATCTAATGGCATACTCAATTATTACATGTACACTTTTAAGAGGTACAGATAGCAGTTCAATCAATATCTGGAGGAGAAAGACCAGATTAGCTTTTCAGTGGGATTTTCCAGCAATTCTGTCATGTCAGATGTTGATTATGATTTTTGATTTACTGTAAAGTTACAGAATTTTCTCATTTTATATCTACACCTGCAAACCTCATACTGGTAGCACCTAAGGTCAAAATTAATCACCATCACTACTGTGTTGGAGGTGGAAATCGTGGAACCAAATCCTGCAGGGGGTGGGGTGTAAAGTATCAGGCAAGTTTCTCATAAGCTACCAATCTCACTATTACTGCTATCCTGGAACAATGACTACTTTATCTTCAACTGTTGAACCATCAGGAAGTACAGGTCTAAAAGAACAATTGGTTTCTAAGCAACGGCATATTTTCCTTCAATAAATATAGCTTGTCCTGAACATTACCATTTCTTCATAGTATAACTGCCGATTGTTCCAAGTTGAAAACGAATTTAGTTGACTTTGCAACTCAATTCTACTCAGCTGTGGCAGTATAGATACAGTAGTTGTCTTCTTTATGATGCTGAAATACAATTTAAATTTTATCACATTACTTAATACAGGTTGCCCAAGGGATTTTCTGGCTGAAATGCAAATATTTTTATTAATGAACAACATGATCCCCTTTTGCCAGACTACTTGTATAATATAATAATATAATATGATATATCCAGAGTAAAGATTTTTTTAATATAATCCACAAAGACCTAATTCCTGTTTCCTCAGTATAGCATTTGCACTTCAATAAAACTTCTACAGGTGACAAAAGGGGAGAAAAGAGAAAAACAAATTTGACTTGCTAAAGGAGATTGGATTGATATGTTTTACATCCTTAACTCAGAATGATTAACCAAAGCATGTTAACGTTGATACAATTTCCAATCTGAGGAGAAAAACAAATTTCATCTTGTATGAAATTTAAGCACTTTCTGAGACATCCACCAGACGTGAAAGGTGCTATACAAATGCAAAGAAAATGTAGAAAAATAAATCTATGGAGCTGAGTTCCTAGTGTGCTTGGTTCCAAATTGATTTGTAACGTGTGTACAAGTTCTGACAGATCTCATAATTCCCTTGCCGTTCACTCTTTGATAATCCACTATTTGTTTGCTATATTTAGAATATTTTTATTATCTTCATTGATGCATGTAAAGAACTGTATATTGCATCCACAAGAGTAAATGTTGTCAGAGTAATGAAGAACAATGAGTGGAGAATAGGTAAGCGCATCATTGACTTACTTCTGGGACTTGGGTTGTTATCCAGTTCATATTTGATGGAATGAAAGTCTCCTTTCTTTCTCACTGCCACTTTCACACTGCAAAATGATTCAGGGCAGTTCAATATAATTCCGAATGGCCATTATCTCAGCACGAAATTGCCTTCAATTCAGTGCAAGTTATCAATCTCACTAAGAAAGGCTACAACAACAAGTTGCATTTATATCACATCCTTCACGTAGGACAACATCTCGGAGCACTTTACAAGGATGGGGTTAGATGTCGGGTAACGGAGAGCAGAGGAAGACAGCCATAGACTATAAAGATATGGGGAATGGAAGATATTCACTTTGTCCCTTGCTTTGTCCCTATTCCTTTACTGTTGTAGGATTTTTTCTACTAAATTTTAAGTGGTTAAATGGATTACTTTCATACTATTTGAATATTCTTTATCAAACTCATTGACAGGAATGATATCATGTTAAATTATGTAGCATTGTTTATTTGTATTTATTTAACGCTTCCTCCCAGAGAGGTGTTTTTTCTTCCTCTTCAATTAGGTACAGTGAAAATATAATTAGACTAGCTCATATTTATTCCCACACCAATCATCTTAATTCTTCTCTTAACCCCCTCCCCCCATACAAACATGATTGACAACTTCTAAACACAATTCAAACCAGGCTTGCAAAAACCCATTTGCCAGATGCAAAGATCATTAGTTCTTGGGAAACTAGTGGGATAACAGTTGCTGCTCACTAATGCCATAATTACAATGAGAAATGCCATCATAACCATAGAATAAAACATTCAATGGCATTCATGACTCCATGGAGTGGAATTGGTCAAAGTCTCAGGACAGTTCCCCCTACTCATCTTCAATAACAAATTGTGGCAATAAGCTATTGGGAAAGGACAGAAATTTAAAAGAAATGTGTGAAGCAAACATTGAATCGTAGCACACTCGCACTGAGTTTTTATTGAGGGTAGGAATGTTCAATATCTTTATCTGGACTCTGACAATTTGATGAACTTGGCAAATGCTATTTTCAATAATTATCTCAAAATGCATATGAGGCAAAGGTTAAAGCTGTTGTGTGTTGCCTTCAAAAACAGCCTGTCAATAGTTGCTTTTACTTTATTCCTTAGTTAAACTCAAGTAACCTTTTGTCCTCTTAATTACTCAAACTGAAAAACAAAAACTCCTTTTATATTCTTAAGGGTACAAAAGTCACTTTCCATTTATCATAGTTACTGCATTTAGCACAAGTGAACAGTTTGGTGGAATTTTTCTGGTTTTACACAAAATTGATTGTGATGAATCTAATTATCGCCTAACAGGGTGACCAAAAAGTCTTATTTTTCAGCTAACCTATTATCTAAAAAGAAATCATCATTTCTTTAAAACTTATTAGACATTGTAATGGTATCACAACTTTTTGGTCATCCTGTAGAATTACATAGACTACTGCACTGAAACAGACCATTCAGCTCAACTGGATCATGACGGTGTTTATATTCCACATGAGCCTCTACCTGTCCTCACGCTATCTCCCTCTATTCCCTTCTCCCCCATATGTATGTACAGGAAGTGACATCTGCGGCAATCTAATGCCTTATTGATAATAATACAATTTCTCTCCAGCATTGTACAGATCACTGGTTATTTGCCTGTGCAAAGTTAGCAAGAGTTTGGAGCATCCTTGCTGATCTATTAATATTTTGTGCCCACCCTCCCTCGCATGTGTGAGGATGTGGGGTTAGGACTTGACTGGTCTCAGCTGTGTTCTCTTAGCCCCTTTGTGTGGTTGAATATCCTGCTGACAGTCCCAGACAAGATTTACAAGTGACAATTGACCACTCAGGCTGGATACTGATACAAGAAGGCTGCCGGCACCCACAGACCTGTGCTCCAGCTAAAGGGGAATAAATACACAACACAAGTTTGCAACCTCTCAAATATCTAACCAAACAATGACTCACGGAACTTGCTTCGTGCACTTCCATCACTTCCTCCTAGGACACCTTAGATTAATTTAGAGTACAGTCCAGCGCAGTCTAGGAACCTCAACCTTACATCACCATTCCCAGCTCTCTATACTCCGCGAGACGTGAAAACATCACAAAAATTGAGCCACCTTTCTCCTGTAGATTTTAGTCCCACACATCTTGCAAATTATATTTAGAACTCTTCATTCACTTGGTTTGCACACCAACAAACCTTTATTTCACAGGCTATTCTGTGATAAAGACCAATTTGGTCCAGGGCCCTGAGAGGTTGTTAAAAGACAGCTTTGATTGTATATGGTCCTTTGCATCAATACCTCTGCAGTTCACTAAAAAAAACTTTCTTCACGATTATTTCTAAGTTACGGTTTCTTATCAGTGGCAATACATTGAAAATGAGATTTTGACTGGCTGACCCAGTTCAGTCAGCATTTGTGCAATGAGCAAAATTGGTTTGAAAACATTTTTTGAATTCCACCCAGAGCTTGACAGATTATCAACAGAGATGTAGTTCTAAAGAGCAAGATTGATAATGGTCCCAAAGAAAAAAAGCATCACGTCTATTTGTGATTTCTCCTTAGTTACTAGATTGCAGATCAGTATAGGTCAGATACTTGTCCTGATGCCTTGGGTGATCTCAGATGTTTGGTATGTTTGAAAAAAACTCTTCAGGTGATTAAACCATAGAGATACTCAATGTTTTTATATCTTAGTCCCACTGAAAAGAACATGCGTGTGTACATGCGCATTTCATCTTGTCTGATGCATATTTCTGTGTTTGCCCTTGCATCACTTCACAGGCTTCTCTATAAAAGCAATTTTTGGCATGCTTGTGATATCATCAGTGCATAGCACCAGATGAGATTCAAAGCCATATCATCTGAGGTCATTCATCAGTCAGGCTGCTGGGGACGTGGGGGGGTTCATATGTTGTTCATGTATGCAAGTCTGTCTATTTAGCCTTGTGCTGGAAGAACCTGAGATTCTCTGATTGCCTAGCACTAAGTAGGAACCCGCTTGATGGTCAATTGGCGGGTCGCTTTTCTGAGGGTAATAATAATCCTTAATAATAATCCTTGCATTTGATATAGCGCTTTTCACGTCGGGAGGACGTCCCAAAGCGCTTCACAGAACACACTGTAAAGTGAGTTGACTGTATATTTGTGGGCGAACGCGGCAGCCAATTGCGCACAGCAATGTCCCACAAACAGTCGTAGATTGAAAATGACCAATTTATTATTGTTTTTGGTTTTGGAGGGATTATTATTAGGCGTGTGGAGTAAGGAAACTTGCCCAAGGTTTCGCCCTGCCTGGAATTGAACTCAGGTCTCTCGCTTGCAAAGCGAGTGCTCTAACCACTGAGCTACAGGACTCCTCAATAATCTCTTTAAAAAAATGTGGTCACTTAATCTATGACTGTTTGTGGGACACTGCTGTGCACAACTGGCTCCCGTGTTTTGCCCACAAAATATACAGTCAATTCACTTTACAGTATATTCTGTGAAACACTTTCAGACTTCTCGAAAATGTGATAAGGCACTATATCAAATGCAAGGATTATTATTATTATCTCTCACTGTCGAAACTCACAGAAGTGTAATAATCATTTGAGCAAGGACAGTGACATGTGTCCATAGAAATGTGTACAAATAGAAGTATAATATATTTAATTACCTTCAAAAGTGGAGAACATTGATGAGCAATAAAAAGGTCACATTAACAGGTTGGTAGGTTGTAAGAAGGAAGTTATTATTTATGGCTTATGCATTAGGTTTTACAGTTAAGGAATCAAGTTCATAACAAATTCCAACACTACTTTAATCACTTATTTCTCTCATACTTCCTTCACTTAAAATACATTGGATGAAGTAATAATTAATAAAGTAATAAATAATAAAATAAGATTATTATTAAGTAAAAAACAAACAATCCTTGAAATGTAATGCCAGAAGCTCCACTCCTCACCCCAAGCTCCAAAACCTAGAAATATGATAATCAAAACAGTAGGAGAGGACTTTATTCACTATTATATAAAATAAATAAAAGGGCTCAGATTTCCTCGTTAGTAGAAGCAAGAAGGTATCTTAGTACTGTACAATGCCACTTCAGATGTAGGAATTTACATTTGGATGCACCAAACAGCAGAACAACAGAACACATATTTAGGATTGCAACAAGCAATTTCAGGACAGAAACCAGTAGGTATTTCTTTACTCATAGGGTAATTAACAATTGAAACCGGTGACGAAGAGTAGGAGGGCAAGTCACCTGACTCATTAAAAAAAACTGCATGAAGCTATGATGGGAGGACGGTAGGGCAGGTATGAGATCAAATTGGCTGGAGTTCTTCTTCATTCCGAACCTCTCTTTGAGATCTTGTTAAGATTGAGCAAGTTATGTTGCAAGTTACGTACTAGAATCTATTAAATGTACAACATTTGTAATTCTATCAAAAGGTTGGCATTCTTCATTTCATTTGCAACTTTTGAGACACTTTTTCAAAGTTGGCAACAGTTTGTTTTGGTTCAACTTCACATAATATTGATTGGGAAAGTATCATAAAATATCATTACGTAAATCATACAAATACCTTGTATTTTGTTTAAAGATAGTTTGTCAGTTTCTTTTACTTGTAATGCACTATTATTTAAAGAAATTCAGTCTTAAAAAAAACTGTACAATTGCAATTTCATCAGCAACAGCATGTTAGCAGTGGACAGAACTCAATGAAGAGTCTATGTCCCCGTTAATATTCTGACATCTGGAGGAAGGTGTAGACCAAAGTACAGGGTAGAAAGGTTATTAAATCAATAGTGCATTGGATCATTTTTTCATTTGGGAGAAAAGTACCATTAACTAATTGGTCTTCAATGGCAAATGTCAGCCTGGCTCACTTGGTAGCACTCTCGTCTCCGAGTCAGAATGTTGTGCGTTCAAGCCCCAAGTGGGGACTTCAGGCTTGTGCTTGAGGCTGACACTCCAGTGTAGTGCTGGGAGTGTGCTGCACTAGTGGGAGTGCCATCGTTGGATGAGATTTTAAATCAAAGTCCCACCTGCCTGTTCAGGTGGATGTAAAGATCACAAGGCACTTTTAGAAAAGAGAATGGAGTTTCCCCTGGTGTCCTGACCAACAATCTCCATATAAAAGTTAGCCATTCACTTAATTGCTGTTTGTGGGACATTGTTGTGTGCAAATTGACTGCTGCGTTTGCCTACAAATACACAATTACAACACTTCAAAGTAAATCCTCTGAAACGCTTTGAGGCATCTTAATAATAAAGCATTTTATCAAATGCAAGAATTATTTATTATTTTAACATCTTTAATTGGATCCTGAAAATACAATTTTCCAAAAAATGTTAGGCTCTTGTTTTGTGTTGTACTAAACTTATCCAGACTTCTCTGGTTCTTTACACTTACACACATGAATCTATTAAAGTTGCTTCAAAAATGACAGTAATCCTGGTGTTTGATATAGTGCCCAGGACATTTAAATGCATGTATAGGACATCTCTTATATCAGAATCTATTATAAAATGTATTGACTGTGTGTTATATAAACCCATCTCACTGCATTGCTGGTTCCAAGAATGCACACACAAAACAATTTTGCATTGATATAGCATCTTTCATGTCAAGAGGACATTTCAACATGCTTGAAGGTAAATGGGTTCTGGGAATGCACATTGTATGCACCATTTAGCTGTTGTTTCAATATGAATCCCAGGATTTTTGTGTTCAATTTCTCCCCCTCACTTGGCCAATTTTCTCCTATTTACTTTACAAAAAGGGACCCCCCCCCCCCAACCTTAAAAATACCTGGGGTATTATTTGTGAATAAAAACTAAGATTAACGGTCCTTACTAACAGTATTGCTTTCAATCACGTCTGTACATTACATTTTGAGCTGCATGACCGACACTAAGGTGTAAAGTACAGGTTTGTCACTGGTAGTTTTGGCAGGAGTAATTTACGATGATGAATTAAAAAGGATATTGCACAAGATTAAAGCATATTGGCTCAAGTGCAATTTTCCTTCAAGCGTATTGCTATCACTACACTAAAGTGAGTGACATCATTGCTTGTTGATAGTGCAACTGTATTATCTGCATGGTAACAACTAAAGACCAAAGAACAAACTCTGCAAACATAAACCCACACAAAGTTTCAGGACAATTTGAAATGGAAAATGCTGCCTTCTCTTTGGAAATAAGTTTCTACCATTACTTATTTTCCACATCCCAAGATGCGTAATTTCTCCAGACTCACAGCTACATCAAAGGCTAAGAAGCAGACCGCACCTTTCATAACCCTGGGCGAATAAGTGTCATTGCAACATCATGCTGTACAAAGTGAATTAAAAAAAACCATAAAAGCAGTTCAAAAGTCTCATTGATGGCTAAAGTTAAAGGCACCCCGTTGAACCATACAGATTATAAGGTTATACAGTCTTAATTCCCATTACTGAGCAGCAGTGGAGTAATAGGAATTATTTTAGCGCACTGGTGGGAAGGGTGCAGGGGGAGGGGATAGGGAGAAAATCATCCAAAGTTCCCAATTCTGATCCATAAACTAGTGACTCACCGCTAGAAAATGTGCGAAACACTGCCATGTTTAAACACAAATTACATAGTCACCATACTTTGCAGCAAAATGTTTTGACTCCACCACTGTCAAGAATTCCGGGACGCTATCCTGAGTGAAGAGTGCTATATAAATGCAAGTTGTTGTTGAAGCTCTTTGAGAGTCTCACCGACATGATAAAGCACTAACATCAAATGTAAGGATTATTATTACTGTAAAGGCCACTTGAGTGAGTCACCTTTAGAACTGAATGCCAGCAAGATTCAGCACTGTCTGGGGAGAAGGGAAGATTTGACAGGATGAAATATCTGATACTTTCTCTCATCTGGGGGTTCTCTTTGTAAACCATTGAACTTGGGTTACATTTGGACTGAGACTCACAGATACCTTGCTTGTTACCTGTCTTGTGATTCAGCCTGGCTCATTCGGTAGCATTCTCGCCTCTGTGTCAGAAGATTGTGGGTTCAAGCCCCACGTTGGGACTTGGAACTCAAATAGTCTAGCTTGACGCTCCATTGCAGTGCTGGGCATGTGGGATGCATTTGTTGGCGGTGCCGTCCTTCAGATGTATTATCGGTTAAACTGAGAGCTTATCTGATTGTTCAGGTAGACATTAAAGATCCCATTGCGCTATTCAAAAAGAGAAGGTAATTTCTCCTGCTGCCCTCACCAACATTACCCTTTTAAAATTCAGTGATCCACTTCACGGCAGTTTGTGGGACATTGCTATGCGCTAAATTTGCTGCCGCACTCACCCATAAGACACAATTACTCTACTTTACAGTAAATCCAGTGAAGTGCTTTGAGTCATCCTCCTGACATGAAAGGCACTATACTAAGTGTAAGGATTAGTATTATCGTCTTACATCTGAGGCAAACAACATAATAACCAAGTAGGCACAACTTGGGCTGCAAACAATTTCCTTTCACCAGATCTGTATATTCAAGTTGTAAGTTTAGAATGTATTACTTCGCTGTTTTAGATTGAGAACCACCCGACCAAACGCACTTCAGATTATTTGAATTCAAGTTAAAAAATGTAGGTTTGACCTGTCTGGGCTGGAAAGGATAAAGTACTCAGACCTCAGTGATAGATCAAATACAGTATCATGTGTAGGTTAAGCTGCCAGAGGCATTTTTCTTATATCATAGGATATATAATTTGGAATCAATAGAATACTTATGAATTCAAAGTAAGTAAATTGTAAATGGGCTTGCTGAACTGTGAAACAAACTGGATATTCAACTTTTCCCATTCTCTAAATGCACTTATTTATAGCTTGTACATCTTGCAACTGCTATTTCCTTCAAAACATATATATATTTATGTGTATATACTGTTAGAAGCACAAAGAGTACTTTTAAACATTTCTATTCTCTTCAGCTACCATTGACCTCCTTCCAATTAAGTTTTTTTCCTAATTATAGATTTCATTACTACTATATTGGTCAATTTATTCGTTGAACTCACTTCCAGCACAGAAAAGATAGAAGAGGAATAAATAAAGAAATTTGCACTGCCTAAAGATAAACCCTACATTTGATACAGTGCCTTATCAGGTAGTCAAAACATCTCAAAAGATTTGTCTAGTGTAGTAACTGTCTATTTATAGGCGAATGCCACAGTCAATTTGTGCACAGCAATGTCCTACAAACAGTCAAGATGCGAATGATCAATTTTATATGGAGGATGGTTGGCCAGGACACATGGAGAAATTCCATTCTCTTGTCAAATAATGCCCTGGGATCTTTAATGTCCACCTGAAAAACAAATGTCTCATCTGATGGCAGCACCTCTGACAATGCAGCACTCCCCCAGCAATGCAATGGGGGTATCATCCTAGACTATGGACTCTGAATCCTGATGTGCGACTTGAATCCACAAGCTTTCGATTTAGAGTGCAGAGACAAGAGTGCTAACAACTGAGCCATGTTGAAACTTAATAGAAATAACCTTGGAGCAATCTGAAATATTGTGACATTGGATACAAATCCACAAGGATCATCATAAGGATAACTGCTTATCCCAGGTGAGGTGTTTCCCAGTAGGAGCAAAAATGTAAAGAAAACTATTTAAAATGTTGTCCAGTAAACATGGGCCTCTCCCCTAGTAACCATTCACAAGGCAGCATTGAGTGATCCTGCATCCCACCGCTCCATGTCACCAACATTAGCTGGACATAATGTTAAAAATATTTGCTAGATGGACAAAAACAAGTTGAGAGCCATAAAGAGTGAAACGACCTAGTGTGCTATTCTCCCCCACCCCACTCAAATACTGGATATCGTCCTGTCTAATCCCACTGAACAACAATCAGCGATTTTAAACATTTACAAATAGTGTAGATCTAGTGGTTGTTTAACAGTCACTTAACTTTTGGTTGTCATCTTTCCCTCTATACAGGGTTTAAATCACTTTGAGCTGAATGACAGTTGTTTCATCCAGCCTTCAGCAGGGGAAAAGGATGTGGGGGGGGAAGAGTATTGGCAGCACTGTACACCTCTATAAAATGTGCACTTGTACCACTTTACAGCAATTCTGTACAGCAAAGGTCACCATTGAGGGGACATTACTCATTTCACAGTCATAAATCTAGACTTCAATGCTAAACATATACTACTGTAGCGTAATTTATTCTTTCCATACATTCATAAAACTTGTTACTGATGAACAGGCAATCAAACTACATGGACCTGATGCCACATTAGCAGGTTCTTGAAACCACTTGTCCCCTATTGTAAACAATTTAATGAATGTTACATCTACTTTAATTTCAGTAAACAAACTTTTTTTAAAAAAAACACACTCGTGCTAAAATACTGGATCCAACACAGGACTCCCGATTTAACAAAACAGAAATTCTTAAATCTACAAGACACACATGTGGATCCGAGCTGGGGCTCGACAGGAAATTTTCCATTTAAATTCACCAATTGTTGATGTATTTGTACAATTAGAATTTAATTGGGTCTCTCTGAGCGGACACAACAGTGGTGAACAATTGGTAAGTATATAAAAGACCCATCCAGCTCATGGGGTGGAGGGGAGAAAAGAAAGGTCTAGGTTTCTAACACCAAGAATTTCCTAAAATCCAGAATTTTTCATATTTCAAAAAAAAAGCTCTATTCTGTCCTTCCCCTGGCCTGAAACAGAAGTGATCACCAGCAGAGAGGACAACCAGCCTGGAACAGGGGAGAGAACAACCAGCCTGGAACAGGGGAGAGGACAACCAGCCTGGAACGGGTGAGAGGACAACCAGCCTGAAACAGGGGAGAGGACAACCAGCCTGGAACAGGGGAGAGAGGACAACCAGCCTGGAACAGGGGAGAGGACAACCAGCCTGGAACAGGGGAGAGGACAACCAGCCTGGAACAGGGGAGAGGACAACCAGCCTGGAACAGGGGAGAGACAACCAGCCTGGAACAGGGGAGAGAGGACAACCAGCCTGGAACAGGGGAGAGAGGACAACCAGCCTGGAACAGGGGAGAGAGGACAACCAGCCTGGAACAGGGGAGAAGACAACCAGCCTGGAACAGGGGAGAGAGGACAACCAGCCTGGAACAGGGGAGAGAGGACAACCAGCCTGGAACAGGGGAGAGAGGACAACCAGCCTGGAACAGGGGAGAGAGGACAACCAGCCTGGAACAGGGGAGAGAGGACAACCAGCCTGGAACAGGGGAGAGAGGACAACCAGCCTGGAACAGGGGAGAGAGGACAACCAGCCTGGAACAGGGGAGAGAGGACAACCAGCCTGGAACAGGGGAGAGAGGGCAACCAGCCTGGAACAGGGGAGAGAGGGCAACCAGCCTGGAACAGGGGAGAGAGGGCAACCAGCCTGGAACAGGGGAGAGAGGACAACCAGCCTGGAACAGGGGAGAGAGGACAACCAGCCTGGAACAGGGGAGAGAGGACAACCAGCCTGGAACAGGGGAGAGAGGACAACCAGCCTGGAACAGGGGAGAGAGGACAACCAGCCTGGAACAGGGGAGAGAGGACAACCAGCCTGGAACAGGGGAGAGAGGACAACCAGCCTGGAACAGGGGAGAGAGGACAACCAGCCTGGAACAGGGGGAGAGAGGACAACCAGCCTGGAACAGGGGAGAGAGGACAACCAGCCTGGAACAGGGGAGAGAGGACAACCAGCCTGGAACAGGGGGAGAGAGAGGACAACCAGCCTGGAACAGGGGAGAGAGGACAACCAGCCTGGAACAGGGGAGAGAGGACAACCAGCCTGGAACAGGGGAGAGAGGACAACCAGCCTGGAACAGAGGGAGAGAGGACAACCAGCCTGGAACAGGGGAGAGAGGACAACCAGCCTGGAACAGGGGAGAGAGGGCAAACCAGCCTGGAACAGGGGAGAGAGGACAACCAGCCTGGAACAGGGGGAGAGAGGACAACCAGCCTGGAACAGGGGGAGAGAGGACAACCAGCCTGGAACAGGGGAGAGAGGACAACCAGCCTGGAACAGGGGGAGAGAGGACAACCAGCCTGGAACAGGGGAGAGAGGACAACCAGCCTGGAACAGGGGAGAGAGGACAACCAGCCTGGAACAGGGGAGAGAGAGGACAACCAGCCTGGAACAGGGGGAGAGAGAGGACAACCAGCCTGGAACAGGGGGAGAGAGAGGACAACCAGCCTGGAACAGGGGGAGAGAGGACAACCAGCCTGGAACAGGGGGAGAGAGAGGACAACCAGCCTGGAACAGGGGGAGAGAGGACAAACCAGTAGCCAGCAGCCAGGGGAACCTTTCACCCAGTGTAACGCAAGTAAAACACAAAAAGATATTCCACGCAGTTTCCAGTTGAAGAAATGCATTTTTTTTAAAAAAAAAATACATAAATACATAAATAATAAATAAATAAATAAATAAAAGAGGGAGAGAGAGAGAGAGAGAGAGAAATCCCCCTTTAAAAAAAACAAACCCACACGAGACGTTCAAGAAAAGCAATTACCCCTCTTCCCCCCTTTCTCTCTCTCTCTCTCTGTCTCTCTCTCTCTCTCTCTATCTCTCTCTTATCCCCGACACGTGAGAAGAGGGCCGCAGATGAACTTATTTTCTGTGTGTGGGTGACTTACTTCCAACCAGACTCGAGGCTCCAGCCCCGGCCAAACGCCTTCCTCTCAAAACTCTTCCGTCCTCTTGTTTCACAAACGTGAACCAGCAATTTGTAAACTATTTTGTTTTTTTTTCCCCCCTTTAAAAGCGAGTGAGGTGGAAGGGGGGAGTGAGGGGGGGGGGTTGAGGGAGGGAAATCCAGAGAGAGAGAGAGAGAGAGGGGAGAGAGAGGGGAGAGGGGGTGTGTTATATATATATATATATAGTTTCTTTTAAAAAAAGACATATACATATACACACACACACACACTGTATCCAACTCTCTCTCTCTCTCACACACACACACACTCTCACACTCACTCACTCACTCACTCACAAGAAGGGTTTCTCTCTCTCTCTCTCTCTCTATTCAGTAAAACTTAAAACCACAGGATGAGGTCATTGGTTTAAAAATAAAAAAAAGTGTGTGTGTGTGTGTGTGGGGTGTGTGTGTGTGTGGGGAGAGGGGGGGGAGAATGCCGTCATTTTAAACCAATCCCCACCGACAGCCGCTTCCCTTTCCCTGAGACAGAGGCTGCGAGGCGGCCAACTGCGACCTCAATTAACTCTGCGAGTCTCCCGGTCCCGGTCCCGGTGCCCAGAGCCCAGAGCCCAGACCAGAGCTGTGTTATTTTTTTTTGCATCAATGTCGCCTCCGTTTAGAAACTGCATTCTTTTCGACTTCTCTTTATTTCTCTCTCTCTCTCTCCCTCTCTCCCTCTCTCTCTCCCTCTCCCTCTCTCTCTGTGTCTCTCCCCTCCACTCTTTGCCTTTCTTTGATACTTTTGTCTCTGGCGTTGGGCGTTGTGATTACACAGCGGCCGTAGTCTCGACTCTGGAAGGGACAATGCTTGGTATTCAAATTACTCTAATGCCTGGGAGCCCTTCCAAAGAATTTTTCTCTCTCTCCCCCTACCCCCTCCCTTCCCTTCCCCCTCCTCCTCCTCTCTCTCTCTCTCTCCCCCTCCCTCTCTCTCTCTCTCTCTCCCCCTCCCTCTCCCTCTCTCTCTCTTCATGGTGGAGGGTTAAATCTGAGTGCTTGCTCTGAAGATTTTATATATGTCACTATGTGTGTGTGTGTGTGTACATATATATATATATTTCTGCAAACGTGTTAAAAGCTGCAGATCGGAAATAAAACCCCAGGGGGAAAGCATTGGAGCAATCGAAAGAGAAAGATTTGTTGACCTCTCTTGGTTGCTGGTAGTGTGTGTGTGTGGGGGGGGGTGTTAGGGGTAGACGAGGATGGATGTCATCAACAATATTTGTGCTAAAAAAAGAGATGTTTTGATTTTAAAGCCTGACTTTTCTTGGGGGAGGGGAAACAGCTCCACTTTGATTTTCAAATGGATTCTCAAATGCTGCCAATGTGCTTCCAAGTCGTTTATGATTTTAAATAAAATAACTCTCCTGTAAACTCAGGCATAGAAATGAACAACAGCCGGCAATTAAGATATTGCATTTGGGATTATTCTTTTTTCAGGTGAGATCTGACAGGTTAAATGGTGTTGCGGATTTATTAGATAAAATTGCACTTCTCTATTTGTCGATAGACTTTGACTTTGTGGGGGATGTTTCTGGGCGAAGCAAAGGATTAAGTGTGGCACCGTAGCCTGCTGTGTTTGCAGAGCATTAATAATAATAATAATAATCCTTGCATTTGATATAGCGCTTTTCACGTTGGGAGGACGTCGTAAAAGGCAGACGAAAAATCTTCCCCAAACCATTTTGATGGCGATGTCCCTTTAAATTTAACATCATGAGCGCATTTGCACACCCACACAAGAGATTTGCATTATGGGCAAGAGCAACTTGTTCTCTAAAACGGTTAATCCTTATTAAAACCGTGCAATCAATAATTAAAGCCACTGTGAAACAGCTTCTCTTTTTTTTACACGCAGTTTTCGTTCTGCAAAAGCAAGCAACATATTCATCAGAATGAGCTTGTGTAAGGGTCGCCATGAACCGTTTTGGAACAAAATAAGTGTGCAGAGTACAGAGTACAATATTAAATTGGTCATTTTCAATCTACGACTGTTGGTGGGACACTGCTGTGCGCAATTGGCTGCCGCGTTCGCCCACAAATATCCAGTCAATTCGCTTTACAGTGTGTTCTGTGAAGCGCTTTGGGACGTCCTCCCGACGTGAAAAGCGCGATATCAAATGCCAGTATTATTATTACTATTGCTTTGGGTAACCAACTGGGTTCACTGGCATTTCTTTTTGAAATAGTTTTGGCTCTCTTTATGTCAACATTTTCATTCTTCCCCCTTCTGTTGCACATTCATTTCTTACTTTAGAAAAAGAACCAGACAATCTGAACCAAATCAGGCTTCTGCCAAAAGAATAGTCACTGGAGAGTGGCTGAAGGTAATTTCTGAACTCTTCCCCTTCGGGGAAAAAAATACCCAGAATGTACTTGATGCCAATGCTTAATGATATGGCCAAAATCAGAAACTGGCTACAAGGGGAAAATCAAGGGCATCAACCCTCATCATTCTCTAAACTAAAATCAGATATCTTTACCCCATGTACCACCACAGCTGGATTATTTATATGAATACCTTATGAGATAATAATAATAATTCTTGCATTATTATTATTAGAGCACTCTGCGCTCTGGAATGCCTTAAACTGGTGCTAGGTTTGTGAAAGTTGCCCTCTGATATGGAGGGGTTGTCAAATAGAGCCAAAAATCCAATAGTCCAGATTGATATTTTAAAAGAAAGGTTCTGGCGACCAGATAATACAACACAAAAATGAGCCTCCACATATAGGTGCTGGATATATTAAAGAGCAAATCAACTCGGCCAGCTCTCATTTATCTCCTAGCAATCTACAGCAGTGTTTGAAGAGCCCTGGACTTGGGGTACTGTTTAAATTTTTTTTATTTGAATGAGTGCCTGTTACTAGGCTACTACAGAATACAATTTTTAGAGAGTTTCAAGAAAAGCTATCTCGTGTGGTTTAAAGAGCCTCTGTTTGTTTTCTTGTTCGCAAATAAGAAAACAGACAAGTTCCAAGTGATCAATTTATCAACTAATGTCAGTGACAGCATATCTCTTTCCGATCATAAATCACCTACGTGCTTGTGGTGCACATAATGTAATTTGAATGTGATCGATACAGGCAGCTCTATTCAGATATTACATTAATTCCCGAATGGTTTTGTGAGACCAGAAAGTCTGCAAACAAACTATCCTACCTCAGGGAGTTAATAGGAGTAATATTGCTTTATACAATCTAACGTGTCAACTGAAATGCTTTATTTTGTATACATTGAAATTAATGTGATATGACTTGTGAAGAATTGATCAAATATTCAGGGTTGCAAATTGGTGGAACTGTGTTTGGGCACCATTGTACTGCAATAGAGTGGCAAAATATGGATTAATAAACCCACATTACAGAATTGTCTAGTAACCCCAGCCATGCCATGGAGAGTGAAGTAAATACGGAATGCAAGCAGAACATTGGGGGACAAATCATTGGAGGTACAGTCCTTCAGACGAGACATTAAACCCAAATCTTGTTTGTGCCTGTTCAGGTGAGAAGGAACTTTCTCCAAGGGTCCTGACCAACAATGCCCAAATAAAATTGGTTAAATTTTTATTTTAAAATGTTTAGATTTTTATTTTAAAATGTTGTTTAAATTCAGTGGCCATTTACAGGACATTGCTGTGCACAAATTGGCTGCTACATTTGCTTACAAAATACACAGCCACTACTCTTTAGAGGAGCTGTGGCCAACCTTTATGGTTGCCCAACAAAATACATTTCCTCCAGATACACTGGTCATTCATTTCATGGGAAATTGTTGTGTACAAATTGGCAGCTGCCTCAGCCTACAAAATCGTTACATTTGACAATGATTGCCTGTGAAGCTTTAAGGTCTTCGAATTTTATAGGTCACTAGTCAAATGCAAAGTTATTAATACCTGAATATGTGTTTATTGAGCCAGGTGCTTAACAGTTCAATGGCAGATCTGGCTGAACCTTATCAAATCTTACCATTCCACCCTCACCTCTGCTAAATTATCCTTCAGGCCAAGGACAACCCCAGGCTTCTCTTCTCCATCACCAACTGACTCCTCTGCCCACCCTGTCACGCCTCACCCATCCTCTCCTCCAACGTCAACTGTGAGGAGATGATGAAATTCCTCAAAACCAAAGTGGAGGGGATGTGCTCAGCTGCCTCTGCTGTCCACTAGCACCATTCCCACCCCTCTATAAAATGGCCGTCATCACTGCTATCCTTATAAACTCTTCCCTGGACCCATCATTGCTCTCAAACTACTGCCCCATCTTCAACCTCCCTTTCCTCTTCCCTGTCCTGGAATGAGTTGTTGCCTCTCATACCCAGTTCCTCCTCTAGCACCATCTCATGCAGCATTCCTCAGGGCTCTGTCCTTGGTCCCCTCCATTTCAATATCCATATGCTCCCTCTTGGTGACATCATCCGCAGACATGGGGTCAATTTCCACATGTGTGCAGATGACACCCAACTCTATTTCTCTGCCTCCACCCTCAACTCCAGGACCACTGCTGTCCCAACAGAATGTCTATCAGACATCAAGTCCTGCATGAGAGCTAACTTTCTACAGTTAAATGTCAACAAGACCAAGGCCCTCCTGATAGGCTCCTGTCAGTGCCTCCAAACCTCAGGCACCGAGAGCACTCCACCTTACTAAGCCAGTCCGGCACCTTGGGGTCATGTTTAACCCTCAACTACCCTTCCTACCCCACATTCGTGCCATGTCCCGCTCTGCCAACCCCCCACCTCTACAACCTCACCTGGCTCCGCCACTGTCTCACACTGCAAGCCGCCAAGACCCTCATACATGCATTCATAACATGCAGGCTTGACTACGCAAACTCCCTGCTTTGTCGGCCTCCCCAACTCCTCCTTCCACAGGTTGCAGATCATCCAGAACTCTGCAGTCCGTGTACTCTCCTGCACCAGGCTCTGCGACCCTATCACCCCCATCCTTGCCCGATTCCACTGGCTTCCCATTGCACAGAGGATACAGTTCAAGATCCTGTTTCTCACCTTCATGGCCATGCTCCCCCCTACCTCTGCGACCTTCTAACCCCCTACCAACCTGCCCGTTCCCTCCGTTCAGTGGGCTCTGGCCTGCTTCACGTACCCTGCCTCGCCTGCCCACCATTGGCGGGCGGGCCTTCTGCCACTCTGCCCCCACCCTCTGGAACTCCATCCCACAAACCCTCCACCTCACCCCCTCCCTTGCCTCTTTCAAGACCTGTCTCAAGACCCTCCTCTTTGACCATTCCTTTGGTCACCCTCCTTCCCTCCCTGCCCTCTACTCTCCCCGATCCCGACGCCCAGCTCGCAGCTGAAATACTGATTGTCCAGCGCCTTGGGATATCCTCCTGACGTGAAAGGCGCGACACAAATGTAATTTTGTTGTTGTTATTTTATTCTGAGTGCAGTATAATAAGCCCAAAATATTCTGATATCTCAACTTGAACGAGTTTTGAATCTAGGCTAATGTTTGTGACAAATACTTGATGTGATATCATGTGACCGATAGCACGGCAGTAGGATTTGTTTTCTGAGTTCAAGTATCTTGAATGTACACTAGATTTTGTGGGTCTATAGTCTGTATTTAATTACTTGTTGCTCTTGATACTGTACAATTCAACATTGCAGAATCTGACATATTCATTGTATTTCAAATATCTCCTGACAGATGCTGCACCTGTAGATGCCTGGTTATGGGTCAATTTCTAGCTTTATAAATGGGTTGTGTGCGGTTCTTGTTAAGAATCTGCATTCCAGGCATGTCTCGCCAATTTAATGTCATCTTGCAATTCTAAATGTCAGCCTTACATCAGCCAGGCATGACAAAATATAGATGCTGTCTTTAAATCATGCTTGTTTTAAGCTGCAGTGGAGTGTGAAGAGATGATTAAATGGCTGACTGCTCTAATCAATTCAAGCTTGCTTAATTCAGCATCAGTTTAGCACCATGGTACACCTTAAACATTAACAGGTCTAAATGTATGCAGAAACTTTGAAACTGAAACACTGTATGAACATTCTTACTTTGTGATTTAACTCAAAAGAAGAGTGTATGTTTTATCCATATCTCATTATGTTTGCAGAGGTAAATAGGGTGAAATGTTGGGCAAGTTTCCTTACTCCAAACGCCTCTGTTTACCTGGCAGTAAGTAGGAACGTGGTTGTTAGTCGATTGGCAGATCGCTTTTCTGGGGATGATAATTCCTCAAGAAAAAAAAGAATTTGGTCACTCAATCCACGACTGTTTGAGGGACACTGCTGTGCGCAATTGACTGCTGTGGTTCGCCCACAAATATACAGTCAATTCACTTTACAATATATTCTGTGAAGCACTTTGAGACGTATGGAAGACATGAAAAGTGCTATATCAAATGCAAGGATTATTCTTATTCTTATTATTATGTTAACAGCAAGATGTGAAAGGTTGACTTTGGGTGGCTGTCGTATATCTGCCAGTTTGCCTTTCTACAGAGAAGTTCCTGTGTTTCATTCTGTCCCAACCTGTAGCAAATGTCCAACACAGACACTCCCTGTGGTAGATGCAAGTGCACATCACTACTTTGTGGTACACTGAATTAGAGCTCAAATGTGCCACATTAACACACAGGCTTCTGTATCAGGACAGATCGGGGGGTGAAAGGGGTCTGGAACCCCTCTCCTCCCCACCCCCCCACCAAATTATTTATTTTAATTTTAAACAGTCTTTATCAAGCATAAACCTTTTGTGAGTCTCGTGACCTTTGATCACGTTTAAAGATCAATGGAAGTGCAGTAATAAAGTCCCAATACTTACCTTTAGCATTAAATTATATTTCAATCACTGACTCTTCCTACTGAATGAATGTAATGATGCCAGTGTCCCTGATGGGACATCAGTATACATAGCAGAAAACTAAACCAAGACAAATGAATAATTTGCTTCCAGAGCCTCCATCTATCCTTGTTGGTCAATGTCTTTGTGACACTGACTGACATGGACAGACAGAGGTTCCAACGGTTTCGGAGCAGGCCAGAGGTTTTGTTTAGTTTATTTATTTTTAAATTTGCTGCTGTTTGTGATGATGCCAGCATCGGTTACCAGCATCATTACAGACAGTACGAAATTGAAATCTATATGAATATAAATGTTGATCAAGCTATAAATACATTTATTAGAAAACATCCCAGTGTCCTGATGTCAACCATCCTTTCTAGCAAATCTGATCTATTGTGATTTGGAAATCTGTTATGATATATTCAGTAAATACTTTTTAAAGTTTTTTGACTTGAAATATAGTTATTTTACCATTTTGCTCTTGGTTTTTAATTTTGTTTAACATTTTGCTTTTGTAATAAACTGTGCAGGTCAGACCCTTCCCCCGTTCTATATATGAGTTTTTTTTATTAACTAACCTGCAAAGGAAGTAATTAATCTAAACCTTAATCACTGCAGACTCAATTCAGGAACCTTTACTACTTAGTCTTAGTTGGTTAACTGCAAGAAATTGTGTGTGTGTGTGTGTGTGTGTTTGTGTGGCTCACCAAGTAACTGTGAGCAAATGCATTGCGAAGGAAAAGAGGTCAAGAAAATCCTGGTTATACAGTGTTATGTCTAATTTTGGGTTTGCACATTTTAAGACTCTTACCTTTGTATCATGTCAATGCCTTCAAAAGAGGCTAGGGCAAAATTGAAGGAAAAATGTCATAAATCTCACAAAGATTGGTTTGAATGAAGAAAGCCCTTCAGCTTAATTGATATCATCCTTCCAGAACACCTACACTACAATCCTCCATCACAGTATCAAGTTTATTTTTAATGAATCCAGTGTCCTGGAGTCAACCATCCTTCCTAGCAAATCTGATCATTATCGAAACAAACTTCCTTTCAAAATGTCTGCTTGCCATTTTGGTGCAGGAGAGGAAACATTGTATTATTATTCAATAAAACCACTGTCAATTCAGCCATTTACTATGTATTAAATGTTTCATTTTTCCAATGAAATTTTAAACATTTTTTAGATGGTTAGCTTTGCAGTTGCCAAGCTTGTAAAATTTCAACAAACTGCATTCTTTGGAAGGAAATAATTGTCCAAAGTATAGTAATAATGAATCACATTTAAAGTCTGGCATTCCATATATTTCCATGTTTCATATTTATGAGACTAAACATAAAAGGTTTAGTTATACTACACAATGATAAGAGGATTTTTCTCTTCCTTCTCCGAAGCCGGTGACTCACGATGGAGTACGCCTTCAATGAAAATGTTAGCCCTCGGTAACTAGGCCATTCTTTACTGCATGAGCTAGACAGTACTGGGTGTTAGCAGGCAGACTGTCTCCATTTGTTTTTTTAAAAAAAGGTTCTTAAAGACAAAAGCAGAGCTTTGAAAGCTACTTCAGCTTTGTGGTGTTCTTTCCCAGAGGTGATTGCAAAAGCAATAAAAGTCATTGGCCTCATAATGCCCATTCCTTCCACAGACATATACAATTTACTCCATCTCTTGAAGGAAGTTTTGTAAAGTTTTCCAAAACAGGCCCTTGCCCAGGTACAAATTGAGCAGAGTTGTAGTAATAACTGTATACATCTTAGATGTGCTGAAATGCCATGCTAATAGAGTACATCTAGCTCCAAGTGGAACTTTACCCCATATAAGACTATAATCCTTCGTACATATAGTAGGTTTCATTTTGTTATGAATAGGTTGTTTATCTGTGGAATTGTACCTCAAATGTGACTTTTTCATTCCTTCTGTTCTAAATACACTATTCACGACTATATTCCTATTTTATTGTTTGAATACAATTATTGGCGTTCACTCACCAAAAACACACACATACACAGTCACTGCACTTTACAGAATATCCTGTGAAGCCCTTTGGGAGTCATGTGAAAGGTACTGTATCAAATGTAAGGAATACTTTTTTATTGCATGTTACATTTTTGAGCAAAGCCTTATTCCCTTCCCATAGCAAATGTCACAGCTCTTAAATCATCACTATTGTCATACCTTGCTGTAGCCTTCCCTTCCCATCCTATACCATTCACTGTGGTTAGGGTGAGCTAGTGCAGCCAATATTTTCAATGAAGTACTACGCTTTCCTTATCCCTATACTTTTATTCAAAAAAGCTTACAAACCCAACTGATTCGGGCAAATGTCCTCTATAATCTGTACATTGCGTTTTAATCAAAATTTCCATTTTGTATTTTTTTCAAATTCAATTGTTTCTGCCCTCTTTTTGCATCCATATTTTAATTCTTTAAAATAACATCCTTGTACAAAGGCATTTTGAAATACACAGCAAATAAATGTTGCAAGTATTCAGTACTGGTGGATGTTTTGAACAATGGAAAGTAAATTTCAAGTGTTTGCAAACAAAGGTATGCAAACCAAGACATATTTTGTGGCGTAGGTGACAGGAGAACTGTGTAACAAGATATTTGTGAGAAACAGAAAACTGTACAGAGCCTGAATTGATTGGTTTGTCCTTTGAGAATGAGCAACACTTTATGGAAACAACCTCATTGCTTTCATGGAAGAAGAAAGTGTAGCTAAAACATTCAAAACAGAGTACACATGCTGGCTGCTTCATGCATTTCATGAATTTCAAATGACCTACCCACTTGTACCCTACCTCTGTAATCACTGTAGCCACAATAATAGTGTTTTGTTTACATGCCAGCGATATAAAAATCAAAATCCATGTTGTAGATTTCTGCATATTTTCTACTACCATTTTTTTTGTATTTGGAACCTCAATTATGTTTGCTATCGTCACTCTCTCCCCGCCCCCCACAGCCCTCCCGTTACAAATATTCTTAAAATGTTCCATTATTTTCTTTCCGTTTCTGTTTTCTGGATTTTCTCAGAAGTAACCTTATGCTCCATTTTCATTTATAAAGGTCTCTTGCGACTGAACATTTCAAAAGCTCACCAATAAACTGAGCTTTTATTTCCTCCAGCTTGTTTTCTCAGATGCTTAGGTCCGTGTTCTGTACAGTCCAGTGTTTCGCGGTATTTGAATACAGTAGGGATAATATTTTGAGGTTTACTATACAATGGTAAATCTTGGGATTTCACAAGATCTTTTGGACACTTTTTTTAATGCATCTTCAAATCTCCATCTCAATCTTAATTATGGTGAGAGCTATTAAATACAGTAGTTCTGTAAGCAGGACAGGTTGCCCATTCTATGTGAGCTCTTCCATCCATTCAAGGGGATGCAAAACACATTTGGAGTATTTCAGTTGTCAAATTTAAAAATAACCTGGAACATTGAGAAAGTTATGAGGGACATATTTTGCAATTGTTAAACATAGTTTCTTAGTGGCAACAACTGTTGTTTTCTCTGGTACATTATGTGGAAAAACATAAGAATACAAAAAATAAACTGCAACTAAGAAAGAATCAATTGCAGTATCACTTTACATGGAATGTTTTAAACAACCATTTTCATGTTGTGAATCTTCTCCATAATCAATCAACAAAAAGTGCTCTACTGAATTAGGGCACAACAGCCAGTTTTTCTGTCTGCTTTCTCAGAAATAATAATAATCTTGCATCGGATATGCCACCTTATTACATCAAAATGCTTCTCAGAGTTTTGCTGTAAAGTTTAATGGCTGCGTAACTGTCGGTGAACCCAGGAGCAAATTTAAGTACAGCAATATCCACAAACATGCAGGAGGTGAATGACCAATTTAATTTGATAATTGTTGGCCTGGGTAATGGGAGAATCTCCCTCCTTTTTGCGTTTGCATCATGGTTCCTTAATATCTACCCAACCAGGCAGACAGGACCTTAGTTTAACGTTTCATCCAAAGGACAGTGCTTCTGCAAATGCAACATTCCTCTAACACTGCACTGCAACCTTGACTCAGGACTTGAACCCACAATTTTCTGACTCAGAAGCAAGAGTGCTACCAATTGAGTCAGCTTGACATTACTGAGCTAGGCTGACACAAATGGCACATTCCACTGCTGGAAAGTGCTCCACCGTATAATTTAGAATAGCAAAGTCACCAAATGAGGTCAAGTGAACTCCATTGACAGCTGAGGTTTGTTTTCAAACTCGTGCCCTTTTGGAATTTGAGTTCATAGCTTTAATGCTCTCTGACTGCCTTCAATAATGTGCTTACTGCTCAGGTTGAAGAAACAAAGATCATTGTTTGGTGAGTTTATAATTCAAGGCTTAAACTTCCTGTGTAGATGATTGGAAAATGAGTATTAAAGTAGTGACCGGAGGCTAGGAAAACTGAAATGTATTTTCACGGACTGTCACACAATGCCACTAACACGCTTCTGTGAGTAGATTGTATATCTATTAGCTTACTCTCAGAATGGCATATGATATGGGTGGGCCTAAAGAATTGGAGGAGGTTATGGGTTCAAGGATTATTACTGTAAAATAGAAGTGTGTGCATAGACAGGAGAGGTAGAAATAGCTCTTCTGATGATTCAGATGGAACTTAGCAATGCAGACCAAAATGGTCTCGTATTTGATCCCCTGAATGTGTTGAGTGAGCTCATGTCAGCCAGGGCAGTGATATGGTGCAACATTTAGCTGTAGTACCTCTGAACCAGAGAGAGAGAAAAGGAAAAGCGTTCAGGTGCCTTTATCTTGAATTGGGGTGACCAATCTTGTGGCAAGAATTCATGTCTGATATCACAAGAGAGGTGCTATTCACATTGCAGATTCCCTCAGCATTAACTCAACTGTTGTTCTGAGTTGTGGATGTGCAATAAATGCACAGCTGTTGTGTGTATCAGAATGTCCTGAGGGATTGCATTAAAAACCAGGAAGTGAAGCCTTTTAATAGACTAATAAATTCTGCTCTGGATTCCCATCCACAGAAAATCTAGTTGGAAATAAATTGTATTAACAGATTGCAAACCCATTTTAGCATTCAGAGCTGTGTTTGTACATTTTCACAAAGAGACCTGGTAGGTGACAAGAAACTATACTTATCAAGCTTTATTCTGATATATCTATTTGATACATGTCATTCTGAAATAAGAACACAGCTCCCCACATGTTTAAAAGGGTTTACAATCTGCCAGTTTACAATCTGCCTAACTACAATTTAACCATTTCTATATTGTTGCCAACTTCTGAGTGTTGCTGTTATGAATGAGACTTAATAAGGGTGGATTCAGTTTATATTCTATTTCAACACTACAAGTTGCAGTCTACGTTCGCTAAAGAAATCACTCAATAAATTGGATTGAAGATTGATTTTTTTTAAAAAATGAGGATGGATTATTGTGTCAGTTTTGGTGCGGTTATTCAGGCAAAGGCTGAGAGAGAAAAGCAATTAAAAAACCATTCAGAACAAAATAAAATATGGAACCAAAGGTCATGTTACTGAACCCACTTCATTCATAAACCACACACCATCTGCCCTATTGCAAGCTCTGTTCCAGTTGTATAAGAAATATTCTGTATAAATGATTCACCTCAAAAGATAATAAAGTGAATGCCTGAATATTCATTTATCCCCGCATTTCCATTGTTCAATAATGACCCATAGATGAGCATGCTACCAACCAAGTGTGCTACTAGTAAAATAGGCCAACGGGTTTTCTTCATCTTAAATTTTCTTGTGAGCATGTTTTTTTTAAGATCACGAGTGTATTCCTTTTCAAATCACTTTATTCTCTCACACCTCTCCGACCTGCTTACCCCCCACTTCCCACCCTCTGCTTCCGCTCGGCTGGCTCTGGCCTCCAAATTGTCCCTTGTGCCATCGGTGACTGTGCCTTCAGCCACTCTGCCCTGAAACTCTGGAACTCTCCTTCAATCCCTCCGCCTTGCCCCCTCCCTTCCAACCTTCAAATCCCACCTAAAGACTTTCCTTTTTTGATTATGCTTATGGTCACCTCCCTACTCCCTCTCCCCTTGGCTCTTTGTCAGTCTCCACCACTGTGAAGTGCTCAGAGATGCTGCCCCACATTGAAGGGCGCTATATAAATGCATGTTGTTGTTGTTGTTGTTGTATTGCACGTAACCACCATAACAAAACCTTGCACAACCAATGCTTACAATAATCCCTGATCTTGATACAGTGCCTTATCACATTGTTGAAACATTTCAAAGGAATAGGGCAATGATTGTATTTCTAGGCAAATGTGGGTGCCAATCTTTACACAGCAATGTCCTAGGGCACTGGGAGAACCTTTCTTCTCTTCTTGAAGAGTGTCATGGGATCTTCAACATTGACCTGAGCAGACAGATGCGACCTTGGTTTAATTAAACTGGTCACATCTGGCAATGCAGTGCTACCACAGCAAAGGATTGGAGTATCAGTCTAGACTGTATGACCTCAAAGTCCTGATGTGGGGCATGACCCACAACCTTCTGACTCAAGAGGTGAAAGTGCTACCAACTGAGCCGGGTTGACATCTAACCAAGCCCCTAAACTCACCCCTTCTCCATCTGTATTCAAACTCTGCCTTAAAACCTACTTCTTCAACTATCCCTATGGTCAGCTCCCTCCCTCAGTGCCTGGACCCACCATTGCAAAAATGCTTTGACACACCATCCTATGCACTTAAATAAACACAGGTCATCGTCGACACAAGACGGGAACAATGTGCGAGCAATCGGTGGGAACAAAGCCTGCAGAATGCACGCAGTCGCGCCACTTTGCAGTAAAGTCCCGCGATGTGCTTCGAGACGTCGCGATAAGTTGCCGTATTCAAACGCAGGGATTATTATGATGATGATCATCATCATTATTAACAATCGCAAAGCATTTAACAGACAGACGCTGGAGAGGGGTGAGTGCGTAATAATAATAATAATCCTTGCATTTGATATAGCGCTTTTCACGTCGGGAGGACGTCCCAAAGCGCTTCACAGAACACACTGCAAAGTGAATTGACTGTAATATTTTGCGGGCGAACGCGGCAGCCAATTGGCGCACAGCAGCGTCCCGCCGACGGTCGCGGATCGAAAATGACCAATTTTTAGTATCGCGTTTGGTTTCGGAGGGATTACTTTTAGAGGCAGAAAAGAGCGACAAAAAAAAAAAATTGGGGGGGGGAAACAGGATTTAGATCAGAACCAGCCGGAGAGGAGAGGGAGCCACGCTCCCAGCACTGCCTGGGCTCTGTGACCTCCTGGCACTGCAGCTCACTGTGCAGTCACTGTGCAGTCAGACACTCACTCACACAGTCAGTCACTCAGTCAGTCAGATGGGGCCGCACATGCGCAGAAGAGGCAGCAGGCACGGCCGGAAGGGGAGGGGCGATGTCGTCATGGGCGGGGCGGGGCGGCGCACGCGCACTGTCATTGTTGTGGTGGGGGGGGGAGGAGGAGGAGGTCTCGGGTTTGTTTATGGATCCGTTTCACCCGCGAGAGAGGCGGTGACTCGTTGTTTTCAGTCCTTTAGCTTTGCGGAGGAGGGGGAAGGCCTCGGGGGCTCCGGACTCCGGGCTCAGGCTGAGGCGGCAATGGATGACAGTAAGGTGAGTGGGAGAGGGAGAGCCTGAGGCCTGACTGCTCCCCTGACAGCTGGGGCTTCACTCCCCTGTAACACCCCCTCCCCACCAGTGCTCAGCTCCTACACACACACACCCCCACACCCCCCCACCAGTGCTCAGCTCCTACACACACACCCCCCTCCCCCACACCTCCCCCACACCCCCCCCACCAGTGCTCAGCTCCTACACACACACCCCCCCCTCCCCCACACACCCCCACCAGTGCTCAGCTCCTACACACACACCCACCCTCCCCCACACCCCCCCCCACCAGTGCTCAGCTCCTACACACACACACCCTCCCCCACACCCCCCCCCACCAGTGCTCAGCTCCTACACACACACCCACCCTCCCCCACACCCCCCCCCACCAGTGCTCAGCTCCTACACACACACACACCCTCCCCCACACCCCCCCCCACCAGTGCTCAGCTCCTACACACACACACACCCTCCCCCACACCCCCCCACCAGTGCTCAGCTCCTACACACACACCCACCCTCCCCCACACCCCCCCCCCCACCAGTGCTCAGCTCCTACACACACACCCACCCTCCCCCACACCCCCCCCCACCAGTGCTCAGCTCCTACACACACACCCACCCTCCCCCACACCCCCCCCCCACCAGTGCTCAGCTCCTACACACACACCCCCCCCTCCCCCACACCCCCCCACCAGTGCTCAGCTCCTACACACACACCCACCCTCCCCCACACCCCCCCACCAGTGCTCAGCTCCTACACACACACCCACCCCCCCCCCCCACCAGTGCTCAGCTCCTCCACACACACACACCCTCCCCCACACCCCCCCCCCCCAACCAGTGCTCAGCTCCTACACACACACACCCTCCCCCACACCTCCCCCACACCCCCCCCCACCACTGCTCAGCTCCTACACACACACACACCCTCCCCCACACCCCCCACCAGTGCTCAGCTCCTACACACACACACCCTCTCCCCCACACCCCCCCACCAGTGCTCAGCTCCTACACACACACACACACCCCTCCCCCACACCCCCCCCACCAGTGCTCAGCTCCTGCAAACAAACACTCCCCCCCCCCCCCCCCCGCTCGCTCGCTCTGACTGAGCAGGTTTGTGGGCTGGGGTAAACCCAGGTCGATACTTTAGAGTGCTTCATAATAATAATAGTAATAATTCTTGCATTTGATGTAGAGCCTAATCACGTCTCAAAGCGCTTCACAGGATACACTTGTAAAGTGGTTATTGACTGTGTATTTTGTGGGTGAAGAGCGGTCGCCTGTTTGTGCACAGCAACGCCCCACAAACAGCCGTGGAGTGAGCGACCAAATTTTTTTTCATTTTGGCTATTGCTGGCCAGGACGCCAGGATAAACTTCTTTCTCTTTTCAAATAGTGCCAAGGAATCTTTAACGTCCACCCGAACAGGTAGATGGGGACTCAGTTTAACCCTCGTCTGAAGGACAGCATCTCCGCCAATGCAACCCCCACCCCCGCCACTCAGCACTGCATTGGTGTGTCACCATAAGCTTCGACGTCCCAACATGGGGCTTGAACCCACAACCTTCTGACTCAGAAGCGAGAGTGATTGAGCCAACCAGTAGAACACGAGGGCATAGATTTAGAGTTAGAAAAAGGATAATTTTGGGACAGATACCGGGATATTTTTCTTTACCAGAGGATAATTAAGGTTGCCGAGAAAGGTGGTTGAGGCCAGGGCACTCTAAAAAGCTGCTGGTGCAGTGATGGATGGCGTTGTAGGGAGGAGGGAACGGTAGGGGGTTGTTCTGCAGGGATGAGATTGGATGGGCATTGCAGGGAAATCAGCCCGAAGGCCCAATGATCTGCATCTTCACTGAGGTGCCGTGGCCAACAATTTCTTCCCCCCACCCAACCCTCCCATGTATGATGAAATTGTTTATTCACTTTATGGCTGAAGATTATTATTATTAACTCTGCTGACATACCTCTGCTTTTTATGATCTGTGGCCAAGAAGAAATTGGTCATTCACTTCATGGCTGCTTGAACTGAGAATTATCAATAATGATAATATAACCCCACTGAGATGCTGGATATACGGTACTGGGAGTGCATTGCATTGTTTGATATATTCCCGTTTGGACGTTCTGTGGTTCTCCATTTCTTCCCCCCCCACCCACGCCTCCCACAAGATTTACAATGGAATTTTGTTTGATGTAACTTTTATTTCACTGAAACAGCGAAAAAATTAGTATTTCACATTGCTCACAATCTCAAAATTGTATAATAGTCCACATTTTTTGTTTTAAATATCTGTTCTTCTTTAGGTGGTGGGAGGGAAAGTGAAAAAACCTGGAAAAAGAGGGCGTAAACCTGCCAAAATTGATTTAAAAGCAAAACTTGAGCGAAGTCGACAGAGTGCAAGAGAATGCAGAGCAAGAAAGAAGTTGCGATATCAGTACCTGGAAGAGCTTGTATCCAGTAGAGAGAGAGCAATTTGTGCACTGAGAGAAGAGCTGGAAATGGTATGTAAAAGTGTTGATTAGAATTTCTGCAGTTTGGCAATACAAAAAATGAAGGAATCCAGATTTGCATTTTATATACATTTTGTATTTTATATTATCTGCAACTTTAGAAGGGTAAAATGCTTCAAAGGTTGCTTGCTCTTTTGGTTAACCACTTTAACTAAATATGTTAGAATATGAGAGATGGCATCTGCTTTATTTGATAGTACAAACAATGGTGCACAGCAATGGACCAGGGCAAGATACCATCAGAAATAAAGGCACTTCTAACCGGTGATGAACAAAACAAGGCCCAGCAAACTACAAACAAGCCAGGAAAAATAGTGAAAACTGAAGCAAGCAACAACCTGGTACTTAACTATTTATTGTGTTAATCAAATTGATTTATTTAATTTTCCTTTGAGAAATTGTCTGGTCTTTTATTGCTTCTTTCCTTTTCTATAATATTCTGAGTCTTTGACGAGTGATGGAGCCTGTAGTTATATTCAATCTCCATCACTGGTAATTATTTTCAGTTCAGCAGCTGCACGTATTCTTCAGCTGAGACACTGAACTGAGGACACCTTGTGGGGTCTGGTACATGTTGTACATAGCACAGGTTGCCTGATTTGCAGTATAGAAGTGTCTATGAAAGCAGTTCAAATCTGTGGAGATTTTTTCGCATAACCTCTCTTCTAAACACCCCTTCCCTCCAACCCCTTACCCACCCAGTAAATGGTAAAATTACTCAGTTTATTGTCTAGATCTTTCAATTTAGATGTGGAATCAAACCTCATGAAAAGAAACTTCATCTTTGTTTTTTAAGAAAAGGGAGCTAGATCTTCGTAACGCTTCATGCCAACCAGAAGTTTCAAGAAGCCAGAGAGATGGAGGAAAGCTTCTAGATCTAGGGAAGGACAGTGTATTTAAATAATGTAGATGATCTGCTGCTAGATTAGCAGCAATAGGAACAGCCACATTGCAGCCTGCCTTGGCATTCTGATATTGCTCTACACTAGCCAGGTAGGTGATGTTTCCTAGCCTCAAGGATACTGTTTATAGAAGGATGAAAAGCCTTACTGGATCCCATTTTCTCAATTCGGATTTGGTTGTTTGCCAATATTAAAAAGTAAGAGATTCCAGAGAGGAATGTCCACCTTATTTTTACATCAATAATTTAAATGCAGTGAAATCTTTTGCCAAGTGCCTTACACGGCATTTGCTACGAGATTTCATGGATTCCAACACCTCACTATAACGGTTCTGGGTAGGATGTCTTGAAACATCTGCAGAATTTTGGATCTAAGGTTAATAAAATAATCTGTGTTTTTCCAAATATCATTCAGAGTTTGAGAATATGAATGTTCTGGAGCATAGATTAGCCTGGGTGTTATCATCCTAACCAGAGTTTCCTACCGGAATAAGTAAGGCAAATGTTGAAAAAAAATCAGTGTTTAAGCTGTTCACCTCTATATCACAGCAGTGCTTGGTTCAGTACAGTCAAATGATTCTGCTTCTGCATTGAATTATTGTGATATTCAATAAACAACATAAATGGAATTCACATGCCTACACCTGGAAAATCTTAGCCTGTTTAAATTGAATTGTATTCTTTGGGTAATCCTACTTGTCAGACAGTTTATGATCATTTGTGGTGGTGGCTGGGTTCAGCAGTACATTACCAAAACATTAACACTAGCATGTGAACTAGTAGAAATCCATTTTTGATATCTATTTCCCCTCTTGTTCATGTGCCAATATCACTGCCGAAATTCGAGCTTCAGTGTTTTCCCAGGGCTCATTTTTTTAAACTAATACTGATTTATTGTTGAGACAGAGAAGAGCAATACCTGTATTCTTCTGGCAGTGCTTGATACTGCCAGTGGATGTCAAAAAAGGAAAATCGTCACACTGCGTAACCCCGTTTCACCAGTCCTCCCAGGCTCCACTGGCTCTCTATCACAGAATGGATTGACTTCAAGATCATTATACTCATCTACAAATCCCCTCATGCCCTTGCACCTTTCTACTTCTCTGATCTGCTTACTGTCCACTCCCATCACCCACTGTCTCCGCTTGACTGGCTCCAGTCTCCTGCTTTTCCCTCATCCCCTCTGATCCACCATTGGCAGCCGTGCTTTCAGCCACTTCAGTCACCTTCTCCCTCCCCACGGTTCAGCATAAGGATCGGACACTGTTAAGCTCTCAGAGACACAACCCTGCCTGAAAGGTGCTATAAAGTCAAGTTATCGTTGTTTATTTCAAGGGCTTCGAGATGCCCTCCTGATGTGAAAGGCAGTAAACTGTATTAAAAATTGTGCTGTATTCAATGGATCTAAATTTTTGTTCTTATTCCAGGAAAAAAAAACTAATCCCCAGTAACTGACATATTGCAGAAGAAGATTGAGGCAATACATATGCATTGTCCTTGGTGATGTACATTTTATGTAATATTCAAGAATGACCAGTGAAAGAAGATGAAGCTACTATCAAAAATAGTCTGTATATTCACCTCTTTGGTGGCAAAATAACAATACACAATAGTAACTGCTTTGTATTTTATGATTTCAATCTATATAGTCATCTGACTACTCTGTATATCTGTAAATTGAAAAACTGAATAGCCTCTGCCTAGGCACTTTATTTACATTTGTCTTTACATTTTTAAATTTTTGTGTTTAAATTAAAAATAGTGTGGTAAACCTCAGTGGCCTGAATGCATTTGTAAAACGAAGGAATGTATTATATCGGGAGAGGTCCAACTGGGAGCGCAGGGAGATGATTTCATCCAGCCTGCAAACCACAACACAGTTGCACTGCAAAATCCATACACCGTGCATTCGTACAGGCAGCCCACTCATTCACTCCCTTCCCACACACCTGCCTGTTTTGTGTGTTAAAATGGCCAATGTCCAGGCCATTAGGTTGCCATCCTTATCACTTTCTGCTTTACTGTAATGTTGGTGATGATGACCTGATGACCTGGAAGTTGCCCATTTTTTTTCGCGTGGAAACTGCCCAGTGAGTCGGCCAGCGACGCACACACGCAGTCAAACCTGCTTTCATTCATTGCTATGAGATTTCATGGATTCCAACACCTCACTATAATAATAATAATAATCTTTGCATTTGATATAGCGCTTTTCACGTCGGGAGGACGTCCCAAATCGCTTCACAGAACACACTGTAAAGTGAATTGACTATATTTGTGGGCGAACGCGGCAGCCAATTGCGCACAGCAATGTCCCACAAACAGTCGTAGATTAAAAATGACCAATTTATTATTGTTTTTTGTTTTGGAGGGATTATTATTAGGCTTGTGGAGTAAGGAAACTTGCCCAAGGTTTCGCCCTGCCTGGAATTGAACTCAGGTCTCTCGCTTGCAAAGTGAGTGCTCTAACCACTGAGCTGCAGGACTCAATGGTTCTGCAGTTCCCATTAGATTGGGTGGTCTAACAATAATGATAAACATAAAGGAGTACAATTTCTGTCCTAAGTAAGGGATGGGGGGGTGGGGATGGGTGGCAGTGGGTTGTATTCAGGTCCTATCTGTATTCAGGTGGACATTACAAGACTATACAAAAAGAGTTTCACCCGTTATCCTGGTCAACAATGCCCCAAATAAAATTGGTTATTAACTCCATGGATATTTATAGGACATTGTGTACAAATAAGTTACTATAATCTTTGCATATAAAAATGCAAAATCAGCCGGAGTTCCCACACCTAAAGGTATCCAGCAAATCCTTTAGCAGGTGGATGTTGGATGAGGACAGGATCAGATTCAGCTGCAATGCCCCACTTTTGGATACTCTGCCAAAATTCATTAGCAATGAATGATTGCAAATTGGGCAAAGATTCAGAGGTTTCCCAGCACCCATGCAGTCCTATGAGTAGAAAGGCATAGCCATATTTATAACCCAGGTGAATAGGAGAAAATCATTGTGGGATAATTCCCTTCAAATTATATTTTTTGCGTTTTAGCAGTTTAGTGTCATCACATTAATATGGCTATTCAGATAATTGGATAGTTTTGGAACTGCAATACAGTATTGAAGTGTTTATATTTCAACAATACCTGAGCTGAAATCACACAGAACGAGTTTCTCACAGAGAGAGTGAGAGAGAGAGGTTAGACTACTCAAATCTGCCAGAAATCTTAAGAGTTAAAGAAGCATTAGAAATGATTGTGCAATTGGTCATTAAAGGCAACAAAATTCAGGTTAGACTGATCAGCAAAGTGGTTTTACTCTCAATTAAAAATAACGACTCGTACAGAATGTGATGTCATTTTCCTATGACTAGTACATTACCATGACAGCGTGCATTCATCCTTACCCCAATTTACATGGAACCCAAGGGTTCTTAGGAACATGAACACAAAACTGACACTTCCTTGCAAACATTAACTGCTTCAAGTAGCAGTGGTAGAAGCACTACAGCAGTCCCAAGCAGTCCAGTAAAACACAAAATCAACTTGTTTCATTCCACACACATACTGCATTGCCTATGCAGCTGAATTAATGCTCTGATATTATCTATCAGTTCTTTAGATTTTTTAAGTTAGCATTACAACAGTGACTCAACATTTACATTAAAATGTGCAATCAAATTAGATACACAGTTTGGATAACATTAAAACGACACAAGGATTTAAGAATTATACTTAAGTCCTCTCAAAAAAGGGCAAGATGTGGGGAAAACATCTCCCTGTTAATTAATAAATAAAATATATGATTGTATATTATATAAACTGATTCTAATATTCTTGGTGATATTGCAATCTGTAAAGCACTGGTTACACAAATGTATTAGGAGGGTTTGAGTTTATAGGCCAGGCAAGCTTTTTCTCCCTAGCTTCTCTGTCGAACGTTTCATAAATGGTGTCTTTGGTGATGGATTTCGCAGGCGCAGGGATTTCTGCAATTCCAACATAGTTCTTTTTGGCCACCCTGGAACTGGTAGTTATGGTGTACGCATTGCTTCGGTAACATTTCATTGAGGACATGCAGAACGTTTCCTTCATACCACGCCTGAAGTTTGCATTGAAGATGGAATAAAGACTGGGCTTGGAGGCCGAGGAGCTGAAAGACACCAAGGTGACAGATAGAAAGACAGCAGAACACCGCTCGTAATCACTCTCATTGGGCTGCCAGATCTGAACCACGTAGAAAGGAAACCAAGACAACAAAAACATGCAGTTTAACATCAAGAACATCTTTATCGTTTTGACCTTGGTTCTGGGCACGATATTCATTGTCCTCCTCACTGTCCTGCCGTCCGTGCCGATCCTCCATATGTATTTGATGACTTTCTGGTAAAACAATATGATGAGGACAGAAGGGACCAGGAACCCCACTAAAAGATGTGCCGTGCCATAGGCAACGCCGCTCCAGGACTGGGGCAGGAATAAATTACAGGTGCCCTTTTGGGTGCCATAGAAAAACAAAGTGGGAGACAGAAACGCGGCGTCAAAAATCCAAGAGGCGACAATCATCTTCTTGGCTTTCTCTCTGGAGACTTTGAAACTCAAGGGGTACACAATAGTGTAGAATCGGTCCACACAGATGGAGAGAAGGACATAGATCTGGACTCCCGGGGTTAGATATTGAAAGTACCTAACAAGTTTACACATGACGTTCCCCAACAGCCATTTCCCTGAGGTGAAGTGCAGGAGCACAAACGGGGTGCTGGTCACACTGATGAGCAGATCTGCACAAGCCATGGACACTACAAAGTAATTGGTGGTTGACTGAGTCCTGCGGCTCCGGTGGATCACTAAACAAACCAATGAGTTCCCAAACAGAGAAACGAGCCAGAGCATGCTAAACACAAAGCTGACAGCCACAAGTTCCCCTGGAGTGAGTTGGTAGTGCACCGTGCTGTTTATGTCTACCCTGTAGTGCCCATTGACCTCCAGTTCTCCTCTGCTGCCTACAGATGGTGAGCTCAGAGTTTCGCTGGACTTGTTTGTAGCTGGAGCCATCGTTGGGTTCACAATGGATGGGGCCAAGTTAGGAATTCCTTGGGCGAACACCATAGTTGGATGGTCTTTCAAACAGCTCCTGGGGACAGAGCAAGAAAGCGTAAAAATTGTGCTTGTTAAAGAAATTCCAGAAGGTGACTTTCTCCTCGTTGCAGAAAATTAACGCATACGTTAACGAGAACATGAGAAAAAAAAGTGGAGATTTAGGAATGGAATATTTGTGAGTTTAAAACAGAAGTTTCCAATTTCCTCCCAGTCATACAAAGGATCAAATAAATGGTTAGTGGTGACATTATTCAAAACAGCAGTCAGATGACTTAATTCATGTAAAAGCCCATTAAAGCCAGAGAATATTCACCTCTTCAGATATTTAACAAACATGGAGACATTTAATCATTGCCCAAGAAGGCGTCAAGCTGTGTTCCCGGTTTAAAATCGAATTTGTTTGTCCTTTCTCCACACAAATACATCTGCCATAAGTTACAGCTTTCACAAAGAAAAATGATTGGAATGTTAACGTTTAAATTTCTCCCACCACCATCATTATTATACAATAAAAAACCTATCAGAACGACTATCACTGTTAGAGCAGGAGAATGAGTTAATTGCTGATCTGATGATTGATGAGCCCAATGCCAGAAACAATTTGGACACAAACATAACCAGTGAGACTATACCTTGTTCTGGTTGCTACTCTTGGCACTCTCGACTGCTTGATCTCCTTGTCTGACTTGCTTGTGATGGCTTATCCCTCAACCCCCTCCCAAAAAATAAGATTACTGGTATACTGTCATGTAGTTAAGATGTTTGGCTTAACCTGCCCAAGCAAACTGGATTGAATATTGAACTGCAATGTACCTGTAATTGTCCCAAATGGCAAAGCTCCTAAAACATGTGTGCTGGAGTTGTGGAATTTGTATAAATTAGGTTGCCTCAATTAAAAATTGTGCATCGTCTTTTGGTATGCATTGCATTATTTACAAAAATAGTGCAATATCGCTACCCGCCATGTGTAGCGTGGATACAGAAAACAGTGCAACACGTCTCCCTCCATAGTAGATTTCCACTTGTGTAGGGTCTAGAATAGAAATCCATTGAGCTGTCAGATGGCTATCCTTTCACATTCATTCTCCCAATTGAAATAGACTGTCTTTATGAATCATATCGCTATCACATTTAATTGTTTTAAAACATTTATTGCATGAAGTGTCTGCAAATCAGAATGTATGATGATACATTTAGGTAAATTTACTGTCTCTATTTGTGAAATATGTCAGACCTTAGTTGCAAGTAGGATTTTTAATATGCAGATGCGTTCCAGATTGTTACTGCCATCAGTCAATTTGTATTTGAAATGCGTTACATTATTGCAAAGGACATATCATCCTATTGCACCCGAAACAGATTACAGGCTGTGAATGGGCGAAACACAAATTGAATATTGTTCCGATTGAAATAAAGTTTCTTGCAGCAATCAATTTCCCAGACAAAATTGGTCATGGCTGTTTGCATGATATGGTTGTGCCCAAATCATTGTGCTCCAAATTCATCGACAGATAGTCACTAACACCTCCCTGTTACAAAAAAAATGTGAAAGGCTTTTGGATAAAACGCTATTTCATAAACAAGAATTGTCATCAACACAGTGAAGAGCTCTGAAGCAATGTGATCGCATTTGGACCGCAAACCGAGTAGCTCTGTAGAGCTGATTTAGATGTCCTGTCGTATTATTACCATCACTGCCTTAGACATTTTACGGATGTAAGGATTGTACACACTGCAGCCTATGCAATAATATGAAACGTTCG
>NW_024704746.1:40795392-40810392 GCF_018977255.1 Callorhinchus milii
ATAAAAATCTGAATTCTCCTTCAGGGCTTTATTTGAAAGGATGCAACCTTAGTGCCAAATGAACCTATACAGACTGAATGTGTCAAGTTGGAACCCCAGTCTTTAGCTAGAGTTAACTTATCTCAGCTTGAATAGCAGAACTACCTAGATTTGGCATCAGTGTCAAACAGCTACTTATTCAGTGGTCGCAATGTTTTATGGCATGTATTCCCTTCAGAAGGTTACCACAATGTTAACATAATATTATTAATAATAATACATGTTGTTGAGACATCTCAATATCCAGTTTCACCCACGAAATATGCAGTCAATTCACTTTACAGTATATTCTGTGAAGCACTTTGAGACGTCTCGAAGATGTGATAAGATGCAATATCAAATGCAAGGATTATTATCTTTATTATTATATCATCTCAAAGCGCTTCACAGGATATACTGTAATTTTGTTGGTGAACCTGACAACCAATTTGCACACAGCAATGTTCCACAAATAGCCATGAACCACGAGTGTCCAATTTTATTTGGAGATTGTTGGCTCGGATACCTGGAGAAACATCCTTGTCTTTTTGAATAGTGCCATGGGATCTTTAATGTCCACCTGAACAGGTAGATGGGACCTTGGTTTAATGTCTCAATCGAAGAACGTCTGTTGAATGGCAGCTTATTGCATTCAGTTTTGTGTATTCTAATTTGAAGAATATATTGATGTAGTTGAGCGTGTTCTGAGAAGAGAGACACTTCTGCTACTTTGGGTTTCAAGGTATTAGGAAATGTCAGCAGAGTACAAATAAAATAATTTTCAATGGAATTTTTCGAATTCACTTCAACTGTCACAGCACAACAAAAGTGCCTGGCTCTGCCAGTCAACTCAAAGAAGCATTGAAACAATAGTATTTGGGCATCTTGTCATTTCTTCATTGAAAATAAATCACAAAATAGGACTTAAATCATTCTTATCTAGTTACCCAAGACAATGCAATTCAAAAAAGAAACAAGGGGTATGTTAATAATTCCTACTATTTTTATTGTATTATGGCAATTTGAATCATACAGTCTCATTCTGTATAAAGAATAAATTCTGTATAAATTCTGTATGTATAAAGAGGATCCATTATTAGAAGATATCACAACAAGAGATAATTTCAGATAGATGTGTGGTGACATGGTAGATATCAATTATCACCTGTATTCAATGAATTAAATTGTTTCTGAAAAGAGAAAATAAATATAATTCAAAGATAGTGAATGGAAAATCATATGGGACCAGCCAATGGCTTCAAAGATCCCAGAGAGATTTGCAAGGTCAAAAAAACTCACGGTGTTGTCCTCAGGTCCTCATCAAAGCTTTAGCGACTATGTCCTCAACCTCTTGGAACTCCCTTCCTCAACCTTCCACCTCACATGTTCTTTATCTGTCTTTATATCCTGCCTAAAAAATCTAATTCTTCAATCTTGCCTCCTCCATCCTCCCTTACTTGGCATCAGATACCATCTGTATGCCATGCTCTGGGATGTATCCTCTGTGAAGGGTGCTATATAAATGCATTTTTTTTGTTGTAGTGACTTGTGAGGTGCACTTTCACCCAAATGTGTGTTCAGTGTCTGGAATGGTTCCTGAAGATTCCTTACATCCTGAGATCCCAATCTTGGCATGCTGTTTGTTCAATGAAGAGTCTGAGAGAAGGTGAAGTTGAATGATGAGTTAACTCTAAGAGCCATTCACACACAGGTTGAGGGCATGGTTGCTAAATTGAGTCTTCTGACTATTCATCCTCTGACTCATGGACATTATTCTGCATTAAATACATGTATGTGTGCTCCAAAGGCACCTTTATTTTATAAGCACCTTTATAAACTTTTTGATATAAATACATTTCTCTCACTGAAAGCGTTAAAGCTAATATTAATAAGAGAATTATTAAACAAATTCAGATAGATACTGTGAATACAAAAAACACAAAATATGTATAGATTTTTTAATTATTTTACACAAAATAATTACTGAAACATCTAAAAACATTATTATTATTAGAATAGGACAAAGTAAGTTTCCAAATTCTGTACATGCGTAGTTTCACAGAGAGGGAACTGTGTTTTGACCTCAAGGCTGGACTATGGGAACTCTCTCTTCTCCGGCCTTCCCAGCACCTCCCTCCACAAGCTGCAGGTCATTCAAAACTCTGCAGCTCGTGTGCTGTCCCGCACCAGGCTTCGCGACCACCCTCCCACCCTCCCACTCCCACCCTCGCTCGCCTCCACTGGTTCCCCATCCCCCAGAGGATCGAATTCAAGATCCTCATCCTCACCTACAAGGCCATTCACGGCCTTGCTCCCTCCTACCTCGCCGACCCACTATCTCCCCTTAATTACCTGCCCGTACCCTCCGTTCCTCTGGCTCCGGTCTGCTCCACATCCCCCGCCCCAACCGCCCTACCATCGGTGGTCGGGCCTTCAGCCTCTCAGCGCCTAGGCTCTGGAACTCCATCCCCCAGTGCCTTCGCCTTGCTTCCTCCCTTTGCTCCTTCAAGGCCGGTCTCAAGAGCTTTCTCTTTGACCGTGCCTTCAGCTCCCCTCTCGACTCTCTACCCCCTCCTCGCTCCCTCCCTTCCCTCCCCTCACCCTGACCATTTTCCCCCTGCTCGGGTCCTGACTCAACTGTCCAGCGCCTTGGGACGTCCTCCCGATGTGAAAGGCACTCTATAAATGAAATCTTGTTGTTGTTGTTGTTTTGAATCTTAAATTTAGGCCAGTTATAATAATAATTATTGTTGCATTTGATATTGTGCCTTTTGCATAAGAAGACATCTCAAAGTCTCAAATTGCTTTACTGAAAACTTGTAGTGACAGTGTACAGAGCCTTGGGCAGACCCCATCTGAAGTATTCCATTCTAAAGTACACCTCAGGAAAGAAATATTGGCCCTGGAGGGATATGGCATAGATTCACCAGAGTGGTTCCAGGCTGAAAGGGTTAAATCATGTGTACAGGTTGCATACATTTGGCTTGCATTCCCTTTAGTTTAGAGGGTTAAGGGGTGATCTAATTGAGGTGTTAAAATGATGAAGGGATTCGATAATACAATACAAAATTACCTTTGTTTAGCGCCTTTCACATCAGGAGAAAGTTCTAAGGCATTGGTCAGTCAGGGATTTGGACCCCAGCTGGGGTCGGGATCGGGGAGGGTGGAGAGCGGGGAGGGTAGGAGATGGTCGTAGGCTCTGTGGAAGAGGAGGGCTTTGAGATGCGCCTTGAAGGAGGCAAGGGAGGGAGCGATGCGAAGGGCAAATACAGAGAAACTATTTCCTCTGGTGAGGGAATCCAGAACAAGGGACCATAATTTTAAAATTCGAGCTAGGATCAATTTTCAAGACAGAGGTCGATAGATTTTTGTTAGGTTGGGGCCTCAAAGGATATGGAGCAAAGTGGGTAAGTGGAGTTAAAGTACAGATCAGCCATGGTCTAATAAATTGGTGGAAATATGCTCAAGCGTCTGAATGGCATTCTCCTATTCCTATGTTCCTACGACAGTATATTTTGTAGGCAAACTATTTATTTAGATAAGCGGCAACACATGAAAGGAATATATCATTCAGTTGAGAGTTGAGAAAATAAACAATTCACTAGTATTCAGTGCAGTTTCAATCCCAGCTCTTAATTTTTAAATAATGATTTTAAGATCCAAACCATGTCCCTCCTTTAATTGTCACCTTTAAGATAATGGCATAGCGTGATTCACAGAATAGAATGACAACTGACAACAAGCTTTCTTAACCGCTTCATTTAAATGCAAAGTAGAAATATCTTGCTTGTCTGGTATTATCATATAAATAAGAAAAGGACTTCAGGTAATTATTCTATGTGTTTTAGATATGAACAGGGTTAAATACAAACTAGAGGATGAAACCCTCTGTGTGGGAAGGAACTTCACAAAATAAAGTAGACTCGCTGTTCAAATGACTCACTTGGTCACAATTATTTTTTGCTTGATGAAAATCTAAAACCTTTGGGGTATAAATGGTTCAGAAGAACTTCTCAGTCACTTAGTGATGATGGTTTACCGATGGGTGCCACAAATGATGGCGCATCTAAGGAAGAAATGATCTACTCCCTCCCTCTTACTGGTCTCATTGGAATCTGCTTATTTGTAAAATATTGAGCAGTCTTGTGAATCTAACGAAAGCTCAGGATGCGGTAAATTGTATAGCAAAGATGTGAGCAATTGGGTGATTGGATGCATAACTGAAATATCTGCTGGTTGGGTGGTGAATTATGGATTATGAATCCCTGTGCTGTTGTGCCGAATTGTACCAACTCTTGATCTTAAGTTTGATCCAATAAATTATTATAATAATAATCCTTGCATTTCATACAGTGCCTTATCACGTCATTGAGAAGTCTTTAAGCACTTCCCAGAATATACTGTAAAGTGTATTTTGTGGGCAACACACGCCCGCCAGTTGCACAAAGCCATGTCCCACAAACAGTTGTGGATTGAGTGACCTTTTTTTAATTATTACACCCCCGGAAAATGATCCGCCTTTTGACTAACAACCGGGTTCCTACTTACTGCTAGATAAAAAGAAGCATTTGGAGTAAGGAAATTTGCCTGAAGTTTTTTTTATATATAAATAAAGATAACAGTTCCAATAATTTATATTGAGACAAAAGAAACTTATCCTGTAAGGAATGGGACAGGGCTTACATGTCAGTTTGGCATGATAATATACTCCAGCTCCTCAGTTCAAAAGGAAACTTTGAAATGTAATATATTTAGTGTAAGATAATGCTTAGTGTTAGTATTCTACTCATATTAACCATACTGTAAATGTAACTTTCACACAAAAGTGCGATTGATCTGTAAATTAAAAAACAAACAGCTCAATGTTGCAATGGGAGGATGGTAGGGTGGGTTTCCTGAAAGGATGAGATCAATGGGCCGTAGGAACTTCATCCAAACCTCTCTTGATCTTGCAATGCTGTTACATGCAGTGGCTGAAATGTAATTGATGCTAGGTTAAATATATTATGGAAGTAGGAACTCAGTTGTTAGTCGATTGGTGGATCACTTTTCCAAGGGTAATAATTCCTTAAAATATAAAATAAATTGGTCATTTCAATCCACAACTGTTTGTGGGACACTCCCGTGCGCAATTGGCTGCTGAGTTTTGCCCACAAAATATAGTCAATTCACTTTACAGTATATTTTTTGAAGTACTTTGAGATGTCTTGAAGATGCCATAAGGCACTATTTCAAATGGAAGGATTTTTATTAGTAGTAGTAGTATCAATGAAACTGGTAAATGTCCTTTATCAAGTCTTCTTATACAGCAAAAAATACAATTGTGCTGTGTGCTCATGAGAACTGTTTACTATCTAGTCTTACCACCAGATGGCGTAGAATATCTTTACAAAGTGGGAGAGCACCTTTTAGAGGTGTTGAAACGAGTATATTATTAAAGGGCAATAATATCCTTTTGCTGCTCTTCAATGTCATTACACTAAATAGTTAAAAAGTATTTCTCACCCTCAGTGGTGCTAATGAATTACTTTGGCAATTCCAAAACCAGGAATATTTCTTGGATGGATCAACTGTTCTAACAGTTAGTATATCTGTCCCTCTGTGTCTCTGGCAAATCGATTCTCAAAACGATTCTATTGCAGCCTTGTGAAGGACACATGTTGTTGTTCTCTGTACAAGTGATGATAAGATGAAGCTTAGGTCAATAGCTTTACATCAGTCTCCACAAAACCCGTTTCATCAAACGGTTGAGACACTGTGACACAACAACTGGGTGATACCTCGCATTTGGTGTTTACTTTCTCATTGCCAATGAGTCTTTGTCCTCAATACTTCACAAAAAGAGCATCTGTTCACTTGTTTGATGAAGTGCATTTGTGTTTTATTAGTGCTGTTTCAGTATTTGGCTGAGAAAATAGGTCACCGTGCAAGACCTCTTTAAAGTGGTTATTAGAGCTGTTCTGGTACAGTTTGTTCCAGGTACCATATTATAGTGACTCATTTTCTTTGTAAAAGGACTTTTCATTTCACTTTTTTCTCCTCAAAATTCTGCCCTTGCCTCTGGGGCCTTTTGGCAAGACCCAAAGCACGATCACTTGAACGGATCTTATTGATTTCACAAAGTGGTGCAGAACCACAGCCCTTCCAGTAGTACTGTTTCTTTCAATGTATCACACCAAGCAATGCAATGGAGAAAGGCAATGTATCTGATGTCTGATGGCCCTATGATGATTTATATTCCCTTCCCTCCATCACAGCAACTTTAGCAAATTGGGGGTAAAACGTTGATACATTTTAATCCAAATACTTTATCCACACTAAAGGAACACATCTTCTTCCTATAATATCACAATAATTTGTAACAATTTAGGTAACAAAGGCCTGAACAAATCTCTTCCTCCTGTGCAACCACCTCTTCTGTTTCTTGTGTGTTATTCATACAAAGAGAAAACAAATCATTATTCAATTACTTTATTCAGAATACCAGCACAAAGGATATTTACATAGAAATATATACTATTTAAATATACAGAAGTTGGACATTCGCATGTAGTGCAAATACAGAAACACAAAATACCAGTTTAAAAAAAACATTATTGAACAAACATCAATTTTATAGTAGAATGCAGCATTTTTATATTGTAAGGTAGTTGTGTAAATACTTTTTGTCTACAATCGGTACCCTCTATAGACTAAGAGATGTGAACTGGGTGGAAAGCTAGGCAATCGGGATGACCACAACAGAGCTTTCTGCAGATCAATCCTTATTTACCTGAGAACAAAAAAGGCTTCCTCTTCCTGAGGATTTCATCCACCAAGCTTTGCAAAAAAAAAGCCAGAGGTAATATCTTTCATAGCTACGGATACAGCATTTGAAATCATAAATGCTCAAGTAGTATCCATTTAGGCTCTATAGTCACACAAACTTCATAACGAATTGTGGGATAGAAACAAGTGGATCGTAAAATTACAAGAGTACATTGCTGGCCCCCACTCCCATTTATTGCATTAGAAAGTACAAGCAAGCTGAGATAAAATTGGACTCAAACCATAGATGTTGTATTTTTACTGATGGAAATACATTTCTACCTGCATTTCATTATTTGTTTTAGATTGATGGATTCCACTGCACTCTAGTCATGAGCATGTTTACTTTTCAGAAGTAACGGCAAGAACAGGATATGATCCTAGATATAGGCAGCACTGCATACAGAACTGAAACATACCCTCTAAACAGCTATTACTTAGCAATTTGCTATATCATTCATTATCCACTTAAATTCATTATCCTACACACACAGACACACAAACACTTGCCAACTAGCTGCGATGCTTGTTATTTAATATTATAATGGATAGCTGGCAGTGAGTTACAAGATGTCATTTCAGCTGAGAAACCACAACAACATAAATTGCAAGAGTGAAGCTCTTGCAGTTTGTATGTCAGCCTGGCTCAGTTGCAAGCAAGCTCCCCTTTGTGTCAGATTGCGAGTTCATGCTCCGAGGTAGGATTTTGAGCTCACAGTCAAAGCTCACACTCCTAATGAAGTGCTGGGGGAAGCACGGTATTGTCAGAGGTGTTATTCTTCTCAGATGACATATCAAACTGAAGTCCCTTCTACCCGGTCATGTGGATGTTAACAATCTCACGGCACGATTTGAAAAGAGAAGGTACTCTGCAAAGCCACGAACATGCTACGGGTTAAACTCATTGCCAGCTATTTGCTACTGAATACAGTATGTATTGAGTAATTGCTAATGTAAAATGTTATCTCTACCTTTCCTACAATTATTCTCTGAAGTACTGGTGCTGAGACATAGCCATTAGTGGTCTAAGACCAGAGAGTGCAAGAGACCATGTACTTCGATCTCCCTGCTCCCCACCCTGCCCTCCACCCTCCCCCACCCTGAACCCAGCTTGGGTCCGTAACTCTGAGTCTGTCCAGCGTCTTGGGACGTCCTCCCAACGTGAAAGGAGCTATACAAATGTAATTTTGTTGTTGTTTCGAGGCTTTTTCTTTGCTGGGGAAATGCTGAATTACAGAATCATAACCTAGATGGTAGAGGCAAATTATCCACTACTCCAGCCAGTAACTAAATCCTGATATCATCTCTGGTCTCACCACTTGGTACAATATTACTTCTGACCTAAACCCATTGCACACATTAGTGGGACTATTAGCCATGTTCCCCAATAACACCCAAACATCAACAAGAAGCAAAAGTAGTAAAACAAACTCAAAGAAAAAATTTCAAAAATCGTCATTTCTACATATTATATATCACCTACATATAATAAAGAACAACAGTTCAAAATGAGTTGCAAGGTAGTAAGACATTTTGGGGCTTGGATGAATAATTTGCCATCTCAATACTCAATGAATTACTTATTTAAAAGTACTCCATCAGTTTAATCCTATAGCCACCATCAATACCAAACGAGGGGAGAAGAAATGGAAAGAGATTGTTTTAAAACAGGACTAAATACGAAAGTTGAACTCATAAACTGCTGCTAATTGTTATTAGGAAATTGTTATTGATCCCCATTTTCTAGTTTAACACCCTGCAACACAAGAAAAGAGTCTCGATTCTTTTAAAAGAAGGAGCATTGAATGAAGAGGTAAGATTGTTGTTGTTTTGAACAGAGTTCAAATCTTTGGCCATGTAAGTTATCAAAAAACAAGCACTTTTGATTACATCAACAAAATCCAAATATTCCACTATTGATAGAAGTCCTATCTGAATATAGATTTGTTGCTTTGTTTCACAAACAAAACGTATCTAATTTGTAGATAAAATGCAGCCCTGGTAAGAATTCTATGATGGTTGACTATGAAAGACATTTGTGCTACATTTTCTTCGGGAACCCATGGCAGCTTTATCTTCATTGACACGTGGCTATTTAAGAGATTATTTGTGCTTCATTTATCCTTGAATGCTACTCTTTGCTGCTGTAATCGGTTTCGCTTGTGCACCTCCTTTTAGCAGAATAGTAATCTGTGGGAGAAATAGAGACAGTGAATACACAAACCACAAGGCTGATGCAGTCATCAAGCAAACAACAACCTTACGAAAGCCTTAGTATGCTGTACATATTTACTTTGGCACTCAGATTAAAAACAATGCGTCTCAAAAGAACAGTGATTTGCCATATACAATGTTTCCAAAAATTTGTGTCTTATGTTTCACTAATCATAATTCTACCGTGTGCAACAGGGCAATTAATTACAAACACTTAAAATATTTCTATTCTTTTAAAGTCAAAATACACAGCATATCTGTGAAGCACATTGGGATATCCTCTCTATTTGAACCATAAGGATATTTATTAAATATTTAAGTTAAAAACAAAATGTGTTAACTTACTAGCCATTCAAAAGCATATTTTTTCATGTGGTATTGAATATTTGGGGGAGACAGAATGTAAAGTGCAATGGAAAAGGATATTAGGAGTGTGAAAGTATTCATGCCCTAAGCTAGGACTTGGCTTCTGCCACTAGAGAGAGCCAGTGAGTTGTGCAAATGCTCTCACACTCAGCCACTGCCAAGTTCCACTGTGGTATTGTTTGTACTCCATTTCTGTTGGTTTACTGCTTGGGTACAGGCCAATGAAAATCACGCTTGCAAGTAAAATTTAAGGCACATTATGCAATTGTGGAACAACTAAATCAACAAAAATATATCAGACCTATGCTTTAGGTGACCTGCATGAGGAAGGAAGTAAATAACATCTTAATTATGTCTTTACCATTAAGTGTGCATTTTCCTTTACTTTATTCCAGAGAGGTACCAGATGTGTTTTTTTTCAGAGGTGAGGGGGAGAAGCGGAAAGGAAAGAAACACTTTCCCTGACGCTTACTAGTTTCTAGTTACATGAAGCATGCTATACAAACTGTTGTATTATTTCAACAATAACAATTTACATTTATATAGCACCCTTCACGCAGAGTAGATTGTTGGAGCGCTTTAGTTTATCTACCAGTTCTTATTTTACCTACCACCAGTCTACACACACACAAATTCTAACATGCAGATCAGGTTTAGTCTTGATTCCTTAAATTTCCTTTTATGGAAAACCATTCAGTTCATTTTTGTGAATCTGTGTACAGTAAAAATGTAATTTATGTTTATTACTGATGCTTTTGCACTGACTCTGGCTGCAAACTTTTGCAAACTCTGGTTGCTTGGAGGAAACCTTGTTTTAAAAAAGTTACTGTTCAGGTTGTGTAAATTACAAACAGATTGTGAAAATCAGAAAGGCCATTTCAGTACCCAGAGAGTTTACCGACTGAAAAAAAAGCATGAATACAACTTTGTATTAGTCAGTGTTCATTTGATTCCAGTCTGACTGTTCTGTTGAAAGGGTTAACCAGTGCAGTGCATAGTTAAGCATTAAGAGAGGCCCAATGGAGAAACCCCTTGTTTAAACAGGTTTTATTCATTTGATGGCCATATTTCCTCAATTCCCGACAGTGATTTTTCACACCAGTGGAAAAAGAAACTATATCACACTTGAGTGAAATATTGTTCTTCTGTCAGTACCATATGTAATCCGCACACACATGTGAAACATCACTGACTGTTGTTGCTGCACACAATGTTCCCTATCAGATTAAAACCCCAATTCATTTTGCAATAAAGAACATTACATCCAAAGTCCAGAGGCCTGAAATTCCACTGAGTCTTAGTCTTTAGGGCTACTCGTATTAAAACTTAAGATTGGTCAGCTTTGTAGAAAATTCTTGAATTCAGTCTAAATTTCGAAGCCGGTTTTCCAGAACACTTGAAAGAACCATCGTGCAAATTTCAACTGAATTGAAGAATTTTCCACAATTCTGCCTTAAATTGTAAGATAAAATGATCTTTTTGACAAAGATTAGTCAGAACTTCAAATCTCTGCTCTAATACATGATGGGCAGAACAGCCTTCTTCTGTGCTGCAAATTTCTATGGTACATTCTACAGTGATGAGAAAATTATAATAATGGGCATTTTCTGATATGATGAGCAACTCAACCTTCGGATGAGATGTTAAACTGAGGTCCCAACTGCCTGTTCAGGTTGACCTTAAAGAACTATTTGAAAAGAGAAGGGAGTTTTTCCCAATGTCCTGGCCAACAAATACCCCAAATAAAATTGGTCACACACTCCATGACCGTTTGTGGGACATTGCTGTGTGCAAACTAGTTGTTGCGTTTCAACCACAAAATACACAGTCAATCCACTTTACAGTACATCCCGTGAAGCGCTTTGAGATATCTTGATGTGATAAGGTGCCATATCAAATGCCAGGATTATTATTAGTATATTATTATTATCTTAAAATGTGCACTCTATTTCTCTGTGATGTTGAAACATATTTCATGCACTTCATTCCCCTGCCCTCAAGTTTCACTCCTCTTCTGAACTCTTTTCTATATAATTATCCACGCTGGGTTATGGTTCAACAGTGCCAGCAGCCCTCCTGTACCTCATCCAAGTGGCCGTTCTTCATGCGACATTGAGTGCTGGCAGCCTACTCGAGCATTACACTCAAGCACGATCCTGTCATCAATCAACCTCCACGCACGTGTCCTATCCATCACTGGGATAGAGATTAGCAGCAGGAATATTGGCTGATTTTTATCCCCTCGCTAACCCAGGGGGCATGTATGCTAATTGCTGTACCTCCTTCTATACACTTTAACAAATGCTAAGATTTGAATCTATACCCAGCACCTAGAATAATCGGGAGCCATTTTATTTATAATTATGCATTTTATCTACAATTATACAGCAGTTTAGAATGTTTCTGAGAGGATTATATTTATACTGGCTAGACTCAGTGGAGATAGAATAACAGTTAGCAGATTGACAGTGGATGTGTAGACTGTGAAACTCTACACTTGGAAGGAATAGCCTTTTAATTATTGCTGTTACTTTTTACTCAAGTCAAAGAATTACAGGCTCTCCAGATGGCTTTGGGAATAGTTGATCCATACATATCCAAGGAAGAATCCCAAATTCCATGCCTAATCTGTGCTGAGTTAATTAATTTCAGCAAGTACAGCACTTGGGCTTCTACAAATGGTTTCAGTATTAGGGAATGGGAAAAAATTAGACAGGTTTCTGACTCCAGGTCACGATCCATGGAGAATTGCAAGTAGACATCAGTGGATACAAATTCTGTTCAGTGTCACCCGCATAGCCAAAGGGCTTCCCATTATACTCATGCATTGCCAAAGGTGCTACTTGTAATGCTGCATGGAATTTTTACTTCCTTGATGAGGGCAGAATTCGACCCTGCAGTGGTCAAACAGCCAGCGAACTCTCACTGACTGACAAAATTCGCACATAAAGAACATCACTTGGTTAAGCCACCAGAGGGCACCCAGTGCTATTGAAACTTCCAGCCATTAGGAAGGGGCATGGAATCAAAATAATAATTGTTGCATGTGATGAAACCCTGATCACATCATTGCAATATCTCAAAGCCCATCACAGGATTTACTGTAGAGTGTATTGGCTGCTTGTTATGTAAGCAAATGCTTTCAGGAGAGGAAGGGAGAAAACTGGAGAAAATATAAAGGATTTAACATGACGTTTATGTCTCCAAATCAACTTTTGGGGAACAATTAAGAGGAATGGTTACAGAAATCAAGTTTTGCAATAAAATGTTTATATACACATTCAGATTTTTTTTCTCTAATAATGTTACAGCAATTCATTTTTTTGGGGGCGGGGCTGTGGAGGAGAGGACCTTCAATGAATGATACCTGTCTGATGTTTTGGACTGTTTTGCACACTTTCAGCATAGCCCAAAACATACACAAATTCAGCAGTCATCTAGAAGTTCAATACAGGAACCAAACACACACAACAATGTATTTTGCGGATTTAAGTGTGGTTCAGTCAACCTGCAGCGAACATCTTTTGTGCGATTTTTTTGGGGAAAAAAATGTTTCATTATCGTTTTAGTTGGGTGGGGGTCAGTCTTAATTCTTTTGAGGCGCTGTGTGCTTTCAGCACCTGTAGACTCAATTCTCTACGATTTCTATTCAAACAAGGCGGAAGATGATATGTCCTCATCCACTTAAGCAAGTAATGCCATTTAACAAAAAAAACCTAAGACCATTTAGATACCTGTCATGCAGGTCTGTCTCCTTTTCTTTGGCTGAGGTGTCCCCTGGGTTTTCCTTTCCTGGGCTTGAACCTCTGGCTGTTGTGAGCAGCTGCTGTTCTGCAGCGTTGCCCCCTGCAGTCCTTGTAAATGTTTCCTTCCACGGATAACGCAGCTCCTGTAAAAAGCCGGGACATCTTGGCAACTCAGCTCTTCCCATTCGAGAGTCCCCGCTGATGGGATTTCCCTTATGAAATCAAAGTTCCATTTTTGCCTGGCAACTTCAATACTTGTCCACAGTAATCGCTGAAAGTCCTCCTGCAGTTGCTCGTGATCGACGGGACCGAATAAGTTTCTTCGGACACGGTCCGCCTTGACCTTCGGGTCTATTTCCACTTTCTCTTCAGACTCGAGTCCCATCATTGCAATGTCCCTGGAGAGCAAGAGCAAGGGGTTAGAAAGGGGGTGGTGGTGGGGGGGGGGGGGGGGGGGGGGGGTGCAACCCCCACACACACACATACACACACAAGCTTCCCAAATCGCTGCGAAAAAAAAACCCACAACAATTTACCAGCAGTACTTTTCACGAGGATCGGTTTCCTGATCACAAACTACTACGGAGTTACTACTGGAGTCATGGGATGGAGTGGGACTCTCCCGATTCATAAAAGCGCCAGAGTTACACCCAGAAACCAGACACAAACACTCCCTCCTCTGCGATACAGTCCCAGTCTCAGTCCAAGTCCAGCGCACCCACTGCAAGTCACACTTTGCCTAATAACTTAATAATAATAAATAACCGACAGTAACTGACACCCTCTCTGACTTGGCCGACAGATCACTGCTCGGGGAGAGGGAGAGGGAGAGAGGGGGGGGGGGGGGGGGGTGGGGGGGGGGGGGAGAGAGAGACTTGTTCCGCCTCAGGTGCGACTCTCTCACCAGGTTCCGCACAGTCCGGGGCGAGCGATACCCTGATCTGCTGTTACGATCGTCCCGTTTTATATCACGTCCACAAAAAAAAATAAAGACAACGCTGAGGTTTCCAAAGGTGCGATCGGCTGCTCTTTGCCGGAATCCCTCGGAACTTGGCTTCGCTTTGCTTTGCTCTCTCTCCTCCTCCTCCTCCTCCTCCTCTCCTCTCCTCCTCCTCCTCTCCTCCTCTGGTCACAGTCACCGAGTGCGTAACATTCCCCAAAGCCACCGCCACCAACAGACGTTTCGAGCATTGCCTCCTCTAAGGCGCGTTTCCCCGCCAGCGGGTCAGTGGCGCTAAGTTTGTGCATCAACTGTAAGTTGTGCAATAATAATAATAATAATACGAGCATTTCTGAGTCACCTTCTCTCATTGCACACACACACACACACACACAGAGACACAGCCCCACCGCAATGACGCACGGATTCTTGCTGAGCTGATCGTTCATTGGGGAGTGGCGTCTGCACAAAACAGGAAAGGAAGGCGGGGGCTGGGGCTTTGGGCTGGGGGGGGCAGGGAGGGGGCAGGGGGCAGGGAGGGGGGGGAGGGGGCAGGGAGGGGGGGGGGCAGGGGCAGGGAGGGGGGGGGGCAGGGAGGGGGGGGGGCAGGGGGGGGGGGGCAGGGAGGGAGGGGGGGGCAGGGCAGGGGGGGGGGGCAGGGCAGGGAGGGGGGGGGCAGGGCGGGAGGGGGGGGCAGGGCGGGAGGGGGGGGGGGGGCAGGGAGGGGGGCAGGGAGAGGGGGGCAGGGAGGGGGGGGCAGGGCAGGGGGGGGCAGGGCAGGGAGGGGGGGAGGGCGGGGGGGGGGGGGAGGGCGGGGGGGGGGGGAGGGCGGGGGGGGGGAGGGGGGCAGGGCAGGGCAGGAGGGGGGGGCAGGGCAGGAGGGGGGGGGGGAGGGCGGGGGGGGGCGGG